>NC_073629.1:62900875-63203906 GCF_029407905.1 Bubalus kerabau | reverse complement strand
TCCCTTTTGTAATCATTCCTTTATGCTGCTTGGAACTAGTAGATAAGAGTATCTTGAAGCAATAATGAATTAGAGATTTTGTGCTGAAGGCGCTCAGTTCATTGAGCTTAGGCAGTGATTCACGGAGGCACTAACAGAGAAGAGGCAGATAGAAGAGGTAGTTGCCCTTGATATTAATAGGGAATGCCTTGCCCCAACTTCATCCCATCACCGAGGCTGAGGGATAAGATCATCCTTCTCTTCTATCCTGTATCAGCTGGTTTCCTATGATTTATTTCTTCCTTCAAGGCTCTTCTAAGCCCAATCTCTCCTACAGTAATTTGCCTTCAATTCAGCTCTCTGTTGACTCAGACTGTAAAGAATCCGCCTGCAATGCTGGAGACCTGAGTTCGATCCCTGAGTTAGGAAGATCCCCTGGAGAAGGGAACGGATACCCACTCCAGTATTCTGGCCTGGAGAATTCCATGGACAGAGGAGTCTGGCAGACTACAGTCCATGAGGTGACAAAGAGTCAGACACAACTGAACAACTTTCACTTTCACTTTTCAGCTCTCTCTACCTAGTAACTGCAATCTGATTCCTGGTTGCTTCTTTATTGTTCTGGACTGTGAGTATCATAAACAGAATAAGTGGATACTGAGGGCAAGTAGATCAGGAATAGAGACACCAGTGGAATTTTATGTGAGCATTGTGCTAAGTCACTTCAGTCATGTCCAACTCTTTGTGACCCTATGGACTGTAGCCCACCAGACTCCTCTGTCCATGGGGTTCTCCAGGCAAGAATACTGGAGTGGGTTGCTATGCCCTCCTCTAGGGGATCTTCCTGACCCAGGGATCGAACCCTTGCCTCTTAAGTCTCATGCATCAGCAGGCAGGTTCTTTACCACAAGTGCCACCTGGGAAGCCCCTGTGTGAGCATTCTTGCCACTTATAAGGTTTTCCTCTTCCCCATTAGTTGCCCTAGAAAGACTTCTTCAATCTCAACTTCTTACCAGGTTCCAGCTGAAAACTTTTGTTGTGTTGATGGAGCCCAGATTTTCTAATATATAACTCTAAACCATGAGAGAAGAAATGTTTCTGTAGCTTAGATATTTTCATGTATTTATGTATTTCAAGCTCAGAAAGTACATTTATTTTCTAATCTCCTCAGGAGCCTACAATACTGTCAGCATGATCTGAGTGGACAAGTAGAAGTCCACTAAACACCCAGAGGTATTAGCCATAGAACTTCTAGAGCCATCCTGGCAAGTAGAACCTTTAGGATCTGGCCTTTAAAATTAAAGCAATATATATCTATATTTATTTATAGTTATATAAATACCCATTCCTGGGTTTTTATATGAAGAACATAAAGACACTAATTAGAAAAGATATATGCCCCTTTCTGCTTATTGCAGCATTATGTATAATAGCGAAGTAACAAACTAAGCGCCCATTAATAGATGAGTGGATAAAGATGATGTGGGATATATATTCAATGGAATATTATTCAACCATTAAAAAAGAATGAAATCTTACCTTTTGACACATTTGGATGCATCTAGATGGTCTTATTGCTAAGTGAAATAAGATAGAGGAAAACAAATACTGTGTAATTTCACTTATGTGTGGAACCTAAAAAAACAAAACAAACATAACAAAACAGAAACAGAGGTATAGACATAGAGAACAACCAGGCAGTTGCCAGAGGGGAAGGACATGGGGAGAGGAAAGAAAAAACTGAGGGCAGTTAAGAGGTACAGGCTTCCAGTTGCAAAATAATGAGTCACAGGATAAAATGAACAATTTGGGGAATATAGTCAATAACTATGTAATGACTTTATATAGTGACATATCATAACTGGGCATATCATGGTGCTCATTTTGAAATGTGTGGAAGTACCAAATCACTATGTTTTGTACCAGGAACTAACAATGTTTTAGGTCTACTATACTCCAAAATCAAACTCATAGAAAAAGAGATCAGATTTTTGGTTACCAGAGGCAGGGGGGGCGGGTGTGGGAGGGGTGGGGAGGGGCAATCAAATGGTACAAACTTCCAGTTATAAGATAAATAACTACTAGGTATATAACATATGGGCTTCCCTGGTGGCTCAGACTAGGAATATAACATATAACATGATAAATATAATTAACACAGCAGTATGTTATATATGAAAACTGTTAGAGTAAATTCTGAGTTTCTCATCACAAGAAAAAAAGCTTTTCTCTTTCTTTAAATTTATATCTATATGAAGTGATTGATATTCACTAAACTTACTGTCGGAGAAGGCAATGGCACCCCACTCCAGTACTTTTGCCTAGAAAATCCCATGGACGGAGGAGCCTGGTAGGCTGCAGTCCATGGGGTCGCTAAGAGTCAGACACAACTGAGCGACTTCACTTTCACTTTTCACTTTCATGCATTGGAGAAGGAAATGGCAACCCACTCCAGGGTTCTTGCCTGGAGAATCCCAGGGACGAGGAAGCCTGGTGGGCTGCCGTCTGTGGGGTTGCACAGAGTCAGACACGACTGAAGCGACTTAGTAGTAGTAGTAGTAAACTTGCTGTGATAATCATTTCATGATGCATGTTAGTCAAATCATTATGCTGAATATATTAAACTTAGTGCTATATGTCAATTATATCTGAATAAAACTGAAGAGAAATAAAAGTTAAATGATGTTTGTCTTTATTTACAGTTGCAAAACTAGAAGATGTCCAAATTCCACAACCCCATAAAACACTATTGTCGAAATGATCAAACTATCTTTTGCTACACTGACTATAACTAAAGACTTGAGAACAAACTGAAACCCAGGTTAGAATTCAACATTTGAAACAGTCTTCTAAGACAGATCACAGAAGCTCTTCAGTCTCACTCTGATTCCCCATCAGCAGGGATAGCCCAACACAGGGAAGGTTAATCAAACAGCAGAGGGGAAAAAGAAACCTTTCTACAAAAATTCAATGGTAGCTCCACCAGTTTAGAAACCTAGAGCTGACATTGATTATACTCATGGTGTCCACTGTCAGGATCTTACAGAAAGCATAGACAAGGTAGGCACAAGGCAGTTAGGGTGAGCCACAGAAGAGACCCCCACCAAGGGCAGTGGGATACTCTTCTATTACTCAGCTAGCAGTTTGACCTTTCCTCATTCTATATAATAAAACTAAACTGTGCTGTGGTTTTTCTACCCCTGTCTTCCGGATGTAGGTGTGTTTCTGACCTAATTTTCTTTGTGTTGTCCTGGCCTCTCTTTACGCCCTCAACTCTGTGCTATTTACCTGGGATTCTTAACCTAGTGACCTAAATGATCATTTCTCTAGATTCTATCTTCTAAACAATCAAACTGGTTGTAGGGCTCCAACTGGCAAGACTTTGGCTACTTCTGCTGTCACTCATTCTACCAGCTGCTTCTCTATTCCTTCTGCCCCAGACACCAGTGGCCTAGTGCCCTCCTGATAATGCTGGTGCTTTTGCCTTCGGAATAATCAGGCCAAGAGAAAGAGCTTCACAAAAAGACCTTTTGTGCTGGCAAATGTTAAGACAAGGCAATCTATTCAGCATGAACCAATCCAGTGAAGCAAGCCTGGCAGACAGAAAATGAAACAAAACCACAACATCACACAACAAGTTGAATTAATTAACTCAGTTATACTAGGGCAACCTTAGCTCTTGAGAGAGCAGACTCTCCAGTAGAATTGCAGGATGCACATCCATCCCTGGCTTCTCCAAATTGCTGCAAGACCTTAAGCAAAATGTTTAACTCAGGTTCTTTGTCTGTAAAATGGGGATAGATGTGTTGGGAGGGAAACATGAAGTTATTCATGTAACCATCTACAATAATGCTGGTACATAAATGCTCAGTAGATTATTAATGGTTTGATAGAATCCATCAACCCATTGCCTCTAACTTAGATACAAAACCATCAGCTCACTCAAAAAATGCCCTGACCTGAAGCAATGAGAAGGAACCAGGGTAAAGTTTTATTACCTGTTTATATTAAGACATACTGTGAACTAATCTCTTCTCCGGCCCAGACCTACCCCATAGTAGGCAGATTAAAGTAGAAAATGAACCTAACCTGTAAAAGCTGATTGATAACTAATGATTGGTAAACAAAGCAGGTAAAGAGAGCAGAGATATTAGTCTCATCAGAAGTCCTAGAAATATCAGGCTTAGATTCACTCTACTTGAGATACCAAGCAAATCTCAACCAGGTTACCATGTTTCTAAACAAGAGGACACTTCGGGTGAAGTTACTTTAAAGAAAAGAGTGTAGTCAATGCATTTTTCTTCCAAATAATTCTCTGACAAAATTCTTTTTCTTTTTTTTTTCATCTACTAAGCGAGGGTTTATTAAATGCCTACCGAGTATTTAGCACTACTGGCTGCACATTCACTTTACGGACAAAGCACAGTGAGTTTCTGGCATCTTTAAATGGGATTTCTAGTCTATTTAGCAGCCATGTCTGAAGCAACAAATTGTTTTTTTGAGCCCTGAGCAGTAGCCAGTGACACAGTGTAACTTAAAACCAACTTTCTGTTGTCATTTTTGTGAGGCCAAGTCAAACTCCAGGTTTGACAATAATTCTGTTACAACTTGAATAACTTCTGGCCTGAATGACTGCACCGAATGATCCTAACAACGTTGAGACAGGCGCATGGTTTTTCAGACACAGAAAGTGTCCAGACAAACAGAGGGACAAGACTCAAAGTTTTTGAGCCCCCCATAGTGCTTACTCTCTGTACTACACAGACTTACCACTTGGAGTTCCAGCCATTTCAACTCCACATTGAGGAGTTGAAAGTTTCACCATCTGATAGGCATTCTCCCCTTCCTAGATGAAATATCTAGAGAATCAGCTGTGATGAACAGAAGTAGGGGGCTTTTGAGAGGAGAAAGGCATGCAACACAGCAAAAGGGATGAAAGGGATTCAGATCTCAAAGAAAGTAATAGAGAAGGAGGGTCAAAACCTACAAGTTGAATGTAGAAAAGCAGAATGATGGTTTTACAGAATAGAGTGGAAAAAGACACAGTTAAAGGTGTTCATTACCACAAAAAGAAAGGTGTCATATGGAAAAACAGGTATTATAAGCCAGAGCGTTATGTTTTCAGTACACTGATAGTCTCACATCCTTTTGTGTATTAACAACAGAGGCTAATTTGAGGCAAAGATGGGACAAGAGAATCCTAAGTGACAGGTTCTAGAATAAGGGTAAAGAAATCAGGGAGAAGTTGAATGAAGTCAAAATAGATACAGGAAATAGACTTCCCAGGTGGTGCTAGTGATAAAGAACCTGCCCGCCTAAGCAGGAGACTCAAGTGACATGGGTTCAATCCCTCAATCAGAAGATCCCCTGGAGGAGGACATGGCAATCCACTCCAGTATTCTTGCCTGGAGAACCCCATGGACAGAGGAGCCTGGTGGGCTACAGTCCATGGGGTCAGATCCGACTGAAGCAACTTAGCACAGTGATAAAGAAAGGTATATGATAAGGGGGAAAAAAGCATACAAAAAACAACCTTATGATTTCCTTTGAATTTAGACTCATGTTACCTTTGAAAGATAGACATTTTGTACAGTATATTTTAGCATTTTGAGTGCTAAGCATTGGGGCACTTAGTTTAGGGAGATGTAATTATTACATTTCAAGATTTGTATCCTGAAATCAACTTTAACGTAGTAATGATTATATTCATCATATTCAGAACATAATAATTAGATATATTCAATTAAACATTATTAAGTACTACCTTTACTTCTTATATGACCTGTGATCTTTTGCACTCAAAATTTAAATGTACATGTGAATTTTACACAGACCTATCTACTTTTTCTCTAAAAGTTAACACATTAATAGCCCCTGACTGAATTCCCCTTAGAAGCTATATTTTTCTAAGAGAAATCAACTGAAGACAACTTTAAAATATTTCGAACCAAGAGGACTGCAATATTCAATCAAGTTAATGTTATCAGTGTGGTGATTATTTGAATATCTTTGATGTCAGGGCCATGCCTCAGAATTTCAAAATTCACTTTGCTTTGAAATCAAAGTATACATGCTCTCTTCCTACTGTAATATAAAATATATATATTAAAATTTTATCAAAAAATTGGACACACAAAAGGAAAGTGCAAACTTTGCCAAGGATTTTGATAAAAATTTAATTTGTTTTCAAATATCTTATTATCTATGAAATATATAAAACATAAGCTAACTGAATGTGGTATATATTTTCTATTTGCATGACAAAAGACTGAAATTTCACTCCCATGGGTTAACATTAGTATTTGCATTTTTTAAAGACAGACATGTGTTTAATAATGGAAAAATAATTGGGTCAGAATTTGGGAAGCCTATGTTTAAGCCTCAATCCTGCCCTTCTTTGTCTCCTAGCTATGCAACTTGCATCATTTTTTTTTTTTCTCTTTAAAGATGGTTATAATATGTTCCCTACTTAGTTCATTGAACATTAATAAGGTGGTTTCAAACCAAATCTATAAAATCATATGAATCATAATTAGTTATATAAATGCAGTTTTCTTAGGAGTTATAAACAGCTTTCTCATTTAAAGGTTTGTTATTACTTTGCCAACAAAGGTCCATCTAGTCAAGGCTATGGTTTTTCAAGTGGTCATGTATGGATGTGAGAGTTGGACTGTGAAGAAAGCTGAACGCCAAAGAATTGATGCTTTTGAACTGTGGTGTTGGAGAGGACTCCTGAGAGTCCCTTAGACTGCAAGGAGATCCAACCAGTCCATTCTAAAGGAGATCAGCCCTGGATATTCTTCGGAAGGAATGATGCTAAAGCTGAAACTCCAATACTTTGGCCACCTCATGCGAAGAGTTGACTCATTGGAAAAGACTGACGCTGGGAGGGATTGGGGGCAGGAGGAAAAGGGGACGACAGAGTATGAGATGGCTGGATGGCATCACTGACTCGATGGATGTGCGTCTGAGTGCACTCCAGGAGTTGGTGATGGACAGGGAGGCCTGGTGTGCTGCGATTCATGGGGTTGCAAAGAGTCGGACACTGAACCGAACTGAACTGATCCAACATATGACTCTCTCTCCTCTTATTGACAAACACTTATACTTTCTTCTACTAGTGGAAAAAGTAGAAGAGGGAAAAGAAAGATGAAACCATTTCAGTTCCATCCCTTTAGTATCATACTTTAAACCATCCTGGTTGAAGATTTTGAGAGAGGTGGTATTGAATTCAACACTTAAAATCAAATGTTTGATGTCTTGTTTGTAGCTTTTGACTTTGAATGGCTTCAAGTAAAGAGTTAAGAATGGAAGCAAAAAATGCAACAAAAAATAACATTTCATAAATCAATGTTCCAGAAAGAGGATATTTTACTGTTAGAATCACTTTTTATTATTCTAGCCCTAGCATAGCAGGGGATCAGGGATATTTATGGTATGAATGAATAAATGAATGAGTGTCTTTACATTTACAATAAAGAAAAAACTTATACTTAATTATACTTAACTGTTTGCCATGGAGTCACTCTTACCATGAGTTTTTTCTGTCCCCAATTAATTGCTTTTCCCAGGATTTCTGATTTGTTGCCGTTTTGTCAAATGTAGGACCTATAGTCATTTTTAAGTTGCTTGGCAAGTTCAGTAGCAACATTTAATCTCTTCTACTTAATCTAGACGTGAGGTTTCCAGAAGCATCTTTAAGAGAAACTGGGCTTAGAGAAGTTTTTAAAAAAGCCACTGGCCTTGCAAAAGAGTGATGTAAGAGGTAAGGAAGTAAAGAGACAAAATTGAACAAATGAGTTCGGGGAGAAAGCCAGCCTTTTGCAAAATAAAAGGAAACACAAAAATTGAAGTACTTTTGACCAGCCTAATGAAGGGTTTTGAAATTGAGGGTCCTTAGAAGAAACCTGGAATTAGAACAAGTTAAAGAAGTAAAGAATGTAGGAAATGAATGGATAGGGCTTGTTTGTCTAGGGTTGATGCCTTAATAGGAAAAAGGCAGGCCAGTAGCAGCGGCTGCAGCTGATAAATTGCCATGTTTGAGAATGGGGGCAGGAAAGCACAGTGCTAATGACAGTTAGAGATTTTTTTTTAAAGAGCACATGAACTAATCCAAAGGAATTACTTAAAATTATAGTTCACCTTTCTCTCTCTCTCTTTCTCAGAATTCTTTTAAGAGAAGAGGGAGAGGGAAAATAAAGGGGTATTTTATAGGATGTACCTTAGGAACGATTATTACAAGAATAAAAAAGAGAACTGCTGGCAAATGAAAGTGCATTAGAAATGCAGCAATTAAAAGGTTCTATAAGAAAAAGAAAAAAAATCAAAGCTAACAGTCTTCTATTAACCTATTGTGACTTAGAACTCACATTTCACTTTTTTCTATTACAAAGATCCCTGTTACCATGTGTAATACCACATGCAATATTTGTTGTAGTAGCCATGTATATGAAAAGACCTTAATTTGTTTTTGTATATTCCTCTAGCTCATCACTTTTAATTTTAGGTGATGAACCATAGCTACTCTGTTAGCAACTGGTATCTATTTTGGTAATATAACAGTTATCAATAAGTGACAAGGAGAAACAATGAAATGTATAACAACATTGAAGGAAAGAAAAGGACAAGGATAGATGTAACTGGTGCTGAAGTGGACTTATTCTGGGAAAACTGAGATAGTATGTAAATGTTGGAAAGCAGAAAGTTAGAGATTGAAAGGAGTGTGAAGAATCAGTTCTTAAGGAAATTAACCTAAATTCCTGATGGATGTTTAAGCATTCTATGAACACATGAAAGCGCATGTGTTTCTAAATGTTAAATTAAGATTTCATGCTTAAATTAATATTTGAGCATTAAATGCTCAAAATTTCATGAGGAATCAATATCCATTAAAATACTCAGCATGTTTGGCAATGTTCAAAACACTCCTCACATTGTCTCATTTAAAATATTTCTAAATTGTATAAAGTAGGAACTAACAAAAACTCCAGTTTATAAATGAGAAACTGATGAACAGAGTTGTGAAGCAGCTTGCCCAAAGTCACACAGGTAGTTAAGTGGCAGAAATTTCAAATACAGTTTAAGTCTGGGTTTAAACACAGGTTGACTGCTGAGCCAGGGCCTGGTAACCACTGTACCCTCTGTGTCCAGGAGAACCATAAAGATAAAATATTACTCTTGTAAGTGAAATGCTTACCAAAAAACCAGCAATAGTATTTAAGGACTTCATTGAAAAGGCAGCACTTGCTGAGGAGCTAAGAAAGATTTTAGTGTTCTCTGCTCCAGGGCTGAAGATGGTCTCTCCTGGCCTTATTGATGGGCATTGAACCAAATGCCCCTCAAAGATAATGTCTCTAAGTGCCTAAATGATGGCAAGGCAGTGTCTGAAACATTGGTAAAAACAGAGCAGAACTGAAAAATAGAACAATCAGATGTCCCTGTTTAGGTTCCTCTTTCTTCTGTTGTATATACTCTTCCCCTGGTTCCAGCTCAAATTATATCACATGAAATAATGTTTGAAGATTATTTGTGTGCTACTTGAGGGATGGTAATGTTTCATAAATGTTTTACTATTATCCCCAATAACCCTTGCACCTCATTTTTTTTCAGGGACAGCGTAGGAATTAATTTGAGAGCAAAGGAAAGTACTCCAGTACCTTAATCGTTAAACATTGATTTGATAACAGAAAAAGCCAGAGATGGGTGACTGCAAGTCACCCTGTCAGTTCAAAGGGGAAGCATCCCAGAAGATAAGCACAAAAGCCTTTTGTCTTGATAACTAGATGCAGCATTCCCTTTGACTCATGAAAGACCCATTGTGAAGCTGAGACTTCATAATATTAAGAATAAAAGTAGTTTAACTTTTTCAACAATATAAAATTTACAAAGTGCATAGGCAGATATAGTTTCTCTTGATCTAACTCTGAGAAGTAGATACTATGTATCTTTGGGAAAATCACTTATTCTTCCTTGAGTTTCAGCTTCCTCAGTTGTGAGATAGAAAATACAGCGATTCTCCTTAAGCAAGTTACTTAACCTCTGTTTCCTTAGTTTGTAAGATGAGAGAAACAATAGTATTAGGTTGAAATTCAACAGTGTTTCACCTACAGAAATGTGAATTTCATCTGGTTTATGCCAATGGTTACAGCACTGTTATAAAGATTGAATGTATAGATACAATTAAAACAGAGCCCAGCTCTTAGTACACACTCAGTATTAGTTGTGTGAATATGATCTCAGTTCACCCTCATAATAGCCCTGTGAAAGATAATAGGGTTCCCACTTTTGAATATAAATTCATGTGAAAATACTTAAATAGTATTTATGGATTTATAATGAAAGAAAATGTAGCTTTGTCCTGTGGTTTCTAGGCTGCTCAATATTTATATATTGTATAAGATCATGGCATCCGGTCCCACCACTTCATGGGAAATAGATGGGGAAACAGTGGAAACAGTGTCACACTTTATTTTTCTGGGCTCCAAAATCACTGCAGATGGTGACTGCAGCCATGAAATTAAAAGATGCTTACTCCTTGGAAGGAAAGTTATGACCAACCTAGATAGCATATTCAAAAGCAGAGACATTACTTTGCCAACAAAGGTTCGTCTAGTCAAGGCTATGGTTTTTCCTGTGGTCATGTATGGATGTGAGAGTTGGACTGTGAAGCAGGCTGAGCGCCGAAGAATTGATGCTTTTGAAGTGTGGTGTTGGAGAAGACTCCTGAGAGTCCCTTGGAATGCAAGGAGATCCAACCAGTCCATTCTGAAGGAGATCAGCCCTGGGATTTCTTTGGAAGGAATGATGCTAAAGCTGAAACTCCAGTACTTTGGCCACCTCATGCGAAGAGTTGACTCATTGGAAAAGACTCTGATGCTGGGAGAAGGGGACGACAGAGGATGAGATGGCTGGATGGCATCACTGACTCGATGGACGTGAGTCTGAGCGAACTCCGGGAGTTGGTGATGGACAGGGAGGCCTGGCGTGCTGCGATTCATGGGGTCGCAAAGAGTTGGACTCGACTTAGCGACTGATCTGATCTTATCTGATAAGCCAGTTTACAAGGTCTTTGAGCTGCCTCTCTCTCCCATTCAAATTTACTATTCATGGGGGGATGGGCTAGTTTCATACTTGGGGTTTTAATAAATCCTCATGTGACTTTGTTTACCTTATAAAATGGCTTGAGGCCAAAAGAATTCCTATACTCATAAGTTCAGAGAAGGATATAAAAGCATGCCAATATATCAGAGGAAGTTTTTCAATGGATTTAGTAATGCTTGGTTAAAAAGAAATAAAATAAAATACAACTTATTATGTAATATTATAATGCACAGGGATAAATAAACTGAGTTCAGAGTTATTTGTTGGTATATTCTGATTATTTTGTGGAAAGTTTTTCATTTTGATTTTGATTTTTAAAATGCCAGTTGTATGGCTCCTTGCCAGTCGACATTGTGCCTTTGCAAATATATGTGTATATTAAAATTGGCGTGTATTAAAAAGGAATAATTTATTAAATTGAAAGTATAGGATGCTAAATATTATGAAGGCAAAATCTGTAAAAGAAACAAATATTTTTAAAACAATTTAACCTATATTTTATAAAATGCCTTTGAGAATGAACTAGACAAATGATATGCATATTATGGTAAAGTATATTCTACTGTGAATAAATGTACTGTATAAAAGTTAAGATATTATTATAGTTAACAAGTCTTATTATTGGATTATCTTACCAATAATTTAAATAGTATAGAGGTTATTTTTGGCTACTCTTCAAGAATAAGTAAACCAATTCTAACTTGTACTTTGAATATTATTTACTTAAGAAAAAATGTACAAGAATTTTTTCCTGTAAAATATTTTTGGACATATGTGAAATCTAAATCACTAAGATATAGTCATATTTTGTGAACACAATAAAAATATAAAGATCAAAAGAAAAACATACAGTAGCTTTTGCTCCCACCCTTTCTTTTTTCTCAAATTTAATCATTTGAGAGGATTACTGTAATTTTTTATTTTTTTATTTTTTTATTGTAATTTTTTTAAAGATCGAAAGGAACTGCAGTAATCTTAGTGAAAAGGAATTTTAATAATTGAGGATACAAAATATTATCCTATTTGACTGAAAAATAATTTTTTCCTTTAGTAACATACATGTGTGTGTGGTGAAAGAGAAAGTGTGTATGTAGAATTACATAGGACGAATAAATTTATATAGATTTTCTGTTTGTTTTAATTCTAGGGTGTTATTATTTTTTCACTTTATTTCTTAATTGGAATATAACTGCTTTACAGTGTTGTGTTAGTTTCTGCTGTACAACAGCATGAATCAGCTATACATATACATATATCCCCTCCCGCTTTAGCCTCCCTCCCACCCCTACCATCCCACCCCTCTAGATCATCACAGAGCACAAAGCTGAGCTCCCTGTGCTATACAGCAATTTCCCATTAGCTATCTATTTAACACATGGTAGTATGTATGTTTCAACGCTACTCTCAATTTGTCCCACTCTATCCTTCCCCCACTGTGTCTACAAGTCCTTTCTCTATGTCTTTGCCTCTATTCCTGCCCTGCAAATACGTTCATGAGTGTCATTCTAGGATCTTATTTCTAAGTGGTGACTTTAGACACTAGCTAACATCATCTTCATTTTCCCAAGAAGACAGAATAAGAAAGTAGGAGTGATTTGCCCAAAGTTATACAAGAATTAGGAAGAGTTTAATCCAGGATTCAAATTCCCTTGTCCCAGTGCTCTTCCTTTACATACTGACTTCTGATTACTAATCTATCTTAGAATTCAACCATTCCATATTCTTATTTTCTTTCCTCTTAATTGATAATAAAAATTCCTAAATTTATAATGATATTGTTAGAGTAGACGTATACCTATTGAGCTTAGAAATAAAATGCAAATTTTTGCTTGTGACTAATAGAAGACTTTTGGGTCATAGCCACTATCTCAAGGATTAAAATAGGGTCTCTATTGATAAGAATTAGTGAAATATATTTATCTGGAAAGTGGCTAATGAACAACAGGAAGATTTGTAGATTTTGTCTGTCTTGGTTGCTTCAATTTCCATTCATTCTTGTTCAAGGACAATGAACTCAAATAAGCAGACTGAAGAGTTTTTAAGAATGATGAAGATATTGTAACTCGTTTAGAAAATCTAAGCAATATAAGAAAGTTTCTTTTCCATTTTTTTTTTGGCTGTGCAGCTTGTGGGATCTTAGTTCCCTGACCCTGGACAGTGCAGTGCAAATCCTAACCATTCAACCACCAGGGAATTCCCAGAAAGTTGCTTTTTCAATTTAAAAATCCACATGAACTGCTTTCCCAACTAAGCCTTTCTTTTCCTTCTACTTTCCCGATTTGCCATCTTGTTTGATGTTTTTGCAAAGTGATTTAGATGCAACTAAGAATTCACTTTTCATACTGTTCATGGGGTTCTCAAGGAAAGAATACTGAAGTGGACCACATTTTGTCAGACTCTCCACCATGACATGTCCATCTTGGGTGGCCCTACACCCTAGTTTGGGTGTAGTTTCATTGAGTTAGACAAGACTGTGGTCTATGTGATCAGATTGGTTAGTTTTCTTTGATTGTGGTTTTCAGTCTGTCCTCTCTGATGGAGAAGGATAAGAGGCTTATGTAAGCTTCCTGATGGGAGAGACTGACTGAGGGGGAATCTGGGTCTTGTTCCGATGGGCCAGGCCATGCTCTGTAAATCTTTAATGTTGAAGGGTGGGACTGTGTTCCTTCCCTGTTATTTGACCTGAAGCCAAACTATGGTGGAAGTAATAAAAAAAATGACAACCTACTTCCAAAGGTCCCCTGCACTGTACGCTCTGCCACACTCAGTGCCCCCAACCCTGCAGCAGGCCACCACTGATGGAGCAGCAGCCTCCACTGGACACTCCTGGACACTCACGGGCAAGTCTGGGTCAGTCTCTTGTGGGGTCACTGCTCCTTTCTCCTGGGTCCTGGTGTGTACAAGGTTGTTTGTGCCCTCCAAGAGTCTGTTTCCACAGTCCTGTGTAAGTTCTGGTATCTCTATGGTGGGGATAATGGTGACCTTCTCCAAGAGGGCTTATGTGATACCCAGCTCTACAGCATCCAGAGCCCCTGCCCCTGCAGTGGTCCACTGCTGACCCACAGCTCCTCAGGAGATACCCAAACACGGGTATGTCTCAGTCTCTGTGGGGTCTCTGGGTCCTGGTGTGCACAAGGTATGTTTGAGCCCTCTGAGCATCTCTGGCGGGTATGGGGTTTGATTCTAAACATGATTTTGCCCCTCCTATTGTCTTGCTGGGGCTTCTCCTTTGCCCTTAGATGTAGTACAAACAACTGCACAATTGTGCTCATTTCACATGCAGGCAAAGTAATGCTCAAAATTCTCCAAGCCAAGCTTCAACAGTACGTGAATCATGAAATTACAGGTGTTCAAGCTGGATTTAGAAAAGGCAGAGGAACCAGAGATCAAATTGCCAACATCTGCTGGATCATAGAAAAAGTAAGGGAGTTCCAGAAAAACATCTACTTTTGCTTTATTGACTATGCTAAAATCTTTGACTGTGTGGATCACCACAAATGTGGAAAATTCTTCAAGAGATGGGAATACCAGACCACCTGACCTGTCTCCTGAGAAATCTGTATGTAGGTCAAGAAGCAACAGTTAGCACTAGACATGGAATACCAGACTGGCTCCAAATCAGGAAAGGAGTACATCAAGGCTGTATATTGTCACCCTGCTTATTTAACTTATATGCAGAGTACATCATGAAAAACGCTGGGCTGGAGGAAGCACAAGCTGGAATCAAGATTGCCAGGAGAAGTATCAATAACCTCAGATATGCAGATGACACCACCCTTATGGCAGAAAGTGAAGAAGAACAAAAGAATCTCTTGATGAAAGTGAAAGAGGAGAGTGAAAAAGCTGGCTTAAAACTCAACATTCAGAAAACTAAGATCACAGCATCTGGTCCCATCACTTCATGGCAAATAGATGGGGAAACAATGCAAACAGTGAGAGACTTTATTTTGGGGGGGGTTCCAAAATCACTGCAGAATGGTAACTGCAGCCATGAAATTAAAAGATGTTTGCTCCTTGGAAGAAAAATTATGACCAGCCTAGATAGCATATTAAAAAACAGAGACATTATTTTACCAACAAAGGTCCATCTAGTCAAAGCTATGGTTTTTCCAGTAGTCATGTACAGATGTGAGATTTGGTCTATAAATAAAGTTGAGCACCAAAGAATTGATGTTTTTGAACTGTGATGTTAGAGAAGACTCTTGAGAGTCTCTTGGACTGCAAGGAGATCCAACCAGTCCATCCAAAAGGAAATCAGTCCTGAGTATTCATTGGAAGGACTAATGGTGAAGCTGAAACTCCAATACTTTGGCCACCTGATGCGAATAACTAACTCATTGGAAAAAAACCTGATGCTGGGAAAGATTGAAGGCAGGGGGAGAAGGATGACAGAGGATGAGTTGATTGGATGGCATCACCGAATCAATGGACATGAGTTTGAGTAGGCTCTGGGAGTTGGTGATGGACAGGGAAGCCTGGCATGCTGCAGTCCATGGGGTCACAAAGAGTCGGACATGACTGAGCAGTTCTACTGAACTGAACTGAACTGAAGAATTCACTATTTATTTGACCCAAACATAAAAGCAGCAGGCAAATATGAGAATAATTTCTTTCTCATCCTGAGAAAGATAATCTCATTGGATAAAACGACAACCTGATGACAAAAAAGCTAACCATCTGTCTAAGACAGTTGTCTAAAACAACCACCTCCCATTACCTCCACTCACTCATACTCTATTTTCTCATATTTGTTTTTCTTCTTAGCATTTATAATAATCTGCATACCACATATGTTGGTATTGGGTTGGTGTCTTTTTTCCCCTCGCTAGATAGTAAATTCCATGAGAACAGAAAGTTTGATAGATTTTTGTGTGTTTATAATCTGCCTGGTACATATAGATATTTCATAAATATTTGAGTGAATAAACTACAAATTGGTTGTTTGTGGAATTTTGTAGTTAACTGAATAAAACTAACAATATTTGTTAAAAAGATTTCTAAAATCTTTGCAGTGACCATGGTAATATTTCAATTATGATTGAGCTTCATATTATTTTTAGGATCATAGTTCTGAATATCATTTATTATTATATAGTATAACATATAGAATGACATAGGAATTACAGTAAAATCCATATTGACTTCATGAATGACCCTGGTTTGAAAACAGCAATTTTATGATTCCCTTAACCATAAGATCAATATTAACATAACAAGTAATTTGCCAACTTGATAGGATACTACTGGCACATTGGATTTGTTGTCTTTTAGTTGCTAAGGCATGCCTAACTCTTCGCAACTCCATGGACTGCAGCACCCCGGGTTTCCCCATCCCTCACTAACTCCCAGAGTGTGCCCAAGTCCATGTCCGTTGAATTGGTGATGCTATCCAACCATCTCATCCTCTGCCGCCCTCTTCTCCTTTTGCCTTCAGTCTTTCCCAGCATCAGGGTCTTTTCCAATGAATCAACTCTTTGCATCAGGTAGCCAAAGTATTGGGACTTCAGCTTCAGCATCAGTCCTTCCAATGAATACTGAGGGTTGATTTCCTTTAGGATTGACTGGTTTGATCTCCTTGCTCTCGAGTCTCCTTCAACACCACAGTTAAAAAACATCAATTCTTCCAGGCTCAGCCTTCTTTATGGTCCAACTCTCACATCTGTACATGACTACTGGAAAAACCATACTTTGGACTATATGGACCTTTGTCGGCAAAGTGATGTCTCTACTTTTTAATACACTGTCTAGGTTTGTCATAGCTTTTCTTCCAAGAGGCAAGTGTCTTCTAATTTCATGCTGCAGTCACCAGCCAACTGTAATAATATAATCACTAAAAAAGGGAATAAAGAATAATTTTACAATGACCCCCTTAACCATAGGTTCAATATTAACATAACAAGTATTGTGCAAACTGATAGGATACTACTGGAATACTGACTACTTTTCTTTAAAGTAACATATAAAAGTGCATAATTTCAAAAACTATGATATTATAATATCAAATTTGTCAATTGACAATTTAATATTGACAAAGTTAAATTTATCAGTATTAAATATTTAGATTAGAATATTTCACTCATGTAATAGAATGAAATGAAATGATTTACTTGTGTTTAATTTCTAGTTTAGTTAATCAACCAAGTAATAATTGTTACCATATCTGGCACACTTAAACTATCTGGAAGATTGTCATTATTATTCCTATTACAGCAAGAAGTTGTTTAACTTTCCCCAAATGTTAAAAATTTTAATGGAGATTACCTTTAGAAAGCTTTTCCTTTTGGGAGGACTACTCTTTAGTCTGTGGTGTAAGTGGTTAGAATATGACTAGAGAGGTAGGAAGTATGTGGGCCCCAGATTATTTGAGACTCGATGCCATTTTATTCAAAAGATTTTGCCCTATGTCTAAAAGGCTGCCAGCCTGAGGGAGTCACTTTTTGTCAGGCACGGTGGTATGCTAACAGAAGCCAAGAAATAATAACAAGCCTTCTTGGACTTCATGGACTCTTTCTTAGTTTGTGAGAAAACTAACTTTTCACAAATATTGTGATGTGAAGAAATTTATGGTGTTCATTTAAGAAAACACTCAGAATTCCATGTTACTAGGACAAGTTAGACTAAAGTCAACAGCATAGTGTAGTGGGTTCAAAACACAAATCTGCTCTTTAGTTATGGAAACTTAGACAAATTATTTAACCTCTTTATACCTCATTTTCTTATATGTAAAATGAGAATACTAACACCCAAGTTATAGGATTATTATGAGCACTAAATGATACAGCACATGTTATCTCATTGCTTAAAGTAGTATCTGGAATATAGGAAACACTAATTCTATCCATTATCATAATTTTTGGAGATCAGGGAACAAAGACAAAGGTAACATGCAAAATCAGAAGCTACATTAAAAAATCAGTGATTTCTTGGGACTTCCCTGGTGATTTAGTGACTACAACTCCGTACTCCTAATGCAGGGGATCCAGATTCAGTCCCTGGTCAGGGATCTAAATTCCATATGCTGCAACTAAGACCTGGAAGAGTCAAATAAAAAAATCAATCCCTCAATGATTTCTTAGAACACATTTTGATCAATCACTGTCTAAACAAATATATTTATTGTTACATATCTGACATTGTATGATGGCATGCAAGTACTTTTTTCCAATTTGTAAAACTAGAAATGTTAATATCAGTACTCCTCACAGATTTAATTATTAAACTTAGCAAGTTGCCAGGCACTATTAATAAGCACTCAAAAAAATTAGTTCTGCTACTATTCTTATTATTATTATCATTATGATATAGTAAGACCAGAGTTTGAGAGATACATGTGAGGGCAGAATATGAGAGGAACAGAAGAGCTAATACTTCAAGTCTTTTGAAGAATAGTTTTTTTTTTTTCCAGATGGAGAGGAGAGGAAGAATATTCATGGATTCCTCATGTGTTTTTAACCTAAATTTGATTTGTTTTCAAAATGTCTGTGGGCCTACAGTTATTCCACTGAGAAAATGCTTTTGAATTAACCATGTCCACAGAAACTAATCAATCAACAGGTAATTGAGCATTAAATCTGTGAAATATGCAGATAAAGTGTAAGACAGACTTCCAGCTGGTTTTCCTATATCTACATTCTCTCTTCGTTAGCATACTTTTCATGAGGTTGACATACTAATCTTCCTGAATACACTCTTCATCATGCCATCACTGCTAAGAAGCATGGAGTCATTCTCAAATGCCTTCTGTATGCAGCACAAATGACTCTGTCTAGCTTCAAGGATCCTCTACAGCTTTGCACTTCAGGATCTAGCACCAGCACCAATACCATCTGGGAATTTGTTAAAGAATCTCATACCTCAATTTAGACCTACCAAATTAAAATCTGCAGTTTAACCAAGATCCCCAGGTATGGAAATTAAAATTTGAGAAGCACTTCTCTACAATACCTGTTAATCTAAAAAGAACAAAATCACTTATGCATAATATAACTGATGGTCCCATAAAGAAGAATTAAATCCTTTCTGTAATATTTCTGCCTTCAACGCAATTTTTTTTTTGGTAAATTAATTAATTAATTAATTTTGACTGTGCTGGGTCTTCATTTCTGCATGGTCTTTTCTCTAGTTGTGGTACTCAGGCTTCTCATCCCAGTGGTTTGTCTTCTTGTGGAGAACAGATGCTAGATCATGCAGGATTCAGTACTTTTGGCTGCTGGGCTCTAGAGCACAGGCTCAACAGTTGTGGCCCACGGGTTTAGTTGCTCTGCACCACGTGAGGTATTCCCAGATCAGGGATCGATCCCCTGTCTCTGGCATTGGCAAGTGGGTTCCTATACACTGATCTACAAGGGAAGCCCCAAAGCAATTTTTTTGTTCATGTTCCTAAACTCCACTAGAAATACTTTATTTCCCTCCCACCTACTATTTAAATCCCATCCATTCCTGAAGGCCCAGTGGAAAATCTCATATCTTCTGGCAAACTAAAACCATTTTAAGCTACACTAACCTTCCTGAATACTTCTTGCATTTAAGTCAACACCATTTATTCCCTCTTACTATTCATACAATATTCATTGAATAATCATTTTCTCAATGTTTATTGTTTACCAAGCACTTTTGCACTGGCTAGAATGCTGACAAAGATTTAGATTTTTCCCTGCCCTCATTAAGCTCACAATCAGAACAATAATGATTCAGTAGAAATACCTTAAACTCCACAGGCAAGAAGTACCAGCTGGAGGATGTAGGGGTACAGGACCATACATGATTGGTTTTTTTTCTTGGTTAAATTATCTTAAATGAAGGTAGTAATGTTGAAATATATTAAAAGCTTTTGTGTCATGAAATAGATGAACATCTTAACTGACAAAGACAAAACAGATACTGGGCTTTGTTTTGTGTTAAATCCATAACCCTATAGATTATCATAAGGTTTCTTAGGCCAGCCATGTGTTTTTCTTCATTCATTCAACAAATCCCAGAATTTAAAAGTAGATCCTATTTGTCCTTTTGTGGCTCCTTAAGTTTCAGGCATGGCAATCACTAAATAAATACTTGTTGATTGAAGACAGTCTTTGATCTTAAGTTGGGGACAAGGTTTACACACATGGAACAACCATTGCACAAATACGGCCCCTTCTCCTACTGCTACTCATGACATAAGGAAATGCTCATGAATTTGCAATGACATTTTAGTTTATTACTAGTGTCTTTAGGATCAAAAATGTTCCTCCAGAGTGCCATGGAAATTTCTGTTTCTCTGTAACTTATGCTTGTGTTCACCAGAGACTTGTTGGAGCACAGCCAACCAAATGGGATTGGCTAATAAAAGTGTTTGTGGGTGAGCATTTTGGAAACAAGTTTCAAGACCATTTGCTAGCAAACTCTCAGCAGGTGGAATTTTAAACAACATAATGTAAAATTTGATTTACAGAGGCCTAAAGGGGCAGATGACACCACTCTTATGGCAGAAATTGAAGAGGAACTAAAAAGCCTCTTGATGAAAGTGAAAGAGGAGAGTGAAAAAGTTGGCTTAAAGCTGAACATTCAGAAAACGAAGATCATGGCATCTGGTCCCATCACTTCATGGGAAATAGATGGGGAAACAGTGGAAACAGCGTCAGACTTTATTTTGAGGGGCTCCAAAATCACTGCAGATGATGATTGCAGCCATGAAATTAAAAGACGCTTACTCCTTGGAAGGAAAGTTATGTCCAACCTAGATAGCATATTCAAAAGCAGAGACATTACTTTGCCAACAAAGGTCCGTCTAGTCAAGGCAATGGTTTTTCCTGTGGTCATGTATGGATGTGAGAGTTGGACTGTGAAGAAAGCTGAGCACTGAAGAATTGATGCTTTTGAAGTGTGGTGTTGGAGAAGACTCTTGAGAGTCCCTTGGACTGCAAGGAGATCCAACCAGTCCATTCTAAAGATCAGCCCTGGGATTTCTTTGGAAGGAATGATGCTAAAGCTGAAACTCCAGTACTTTGGCCACCTCATGAGAAGAGTTGGCTCATTGGAAAAGACTGATGCTGGGAGGGATTGGGGGCAGAAGAAGAAGGGGACAACAGAGGATGAGATGGCTGGATGGCATCACCGACTCAATGGACATGAGTCTGAGTGAACTGTGAGAGTTGATGATGGACAGGGAGGCCTGGTGTGCTGTGATTCATGGGGTCGCAAAGAGTTGGACACGACTGAACTTAAAGGGGCAGAGGAGATAAAAGACACGATGAAGTTTATAGTATCCATATTCTTTGAGAGTAAAAATACAAGTTAGCATTTCTTGCTGTTGCAAACATCTCATCAGCTCTTTAGGTAGACACATATGCTTCTGGTAGACAGCCTTTCTTCAGTAGATCTCAAGCTCCAAACAACAGCCCTAGAGTACATAAAGTTTAAACACTATGCAAGGTCTTTCTGAGACCCTTGGTTTTTTCAATGTGATTCACAAGTATGATCACACAAGGAAATTTCAAAACCAATCTAAGTAAAAAGACTATTTCCAACTAACATAAACCAGAAATATACAGAACCTAGTATTACACAAATAAAATTATTACACACATTACTTTGACTCAAGAACCATCAATTTCCTTATATTTATAACCTTCAAGTTGGCTTCAGCTTTCCTTTATATTATTTAGGAATTATACTAAAGATGAGCATTCCCACATGGTGTGCAATTTTCTTTTTAGGTTTTAAATTCTCTGGGTAGGTATGGAAGAAAAGCTGTGAACCCTTAATTGAGCAATTATTATTTTCTTAGTGAATATAGAGTTTGAGGATAATGCCAAATCTTCCTTTCATCAAGGAAATAAGTCTCACACAGGCAGTGGTGTACACATTGTCTGGCAAAACCCCATCTTCAGGTGGAAGAGCCAAGTTAAGACTGAAAAGGGAACTCATTCTTCACCTCTAGTCACTTCTTGGTATCTACTGAGGTTCTTGAAGAAATGCCAATTAGGACCAATTTATATGTCTCCTTGTAGATTTTAGATAACTCTTCAGTAAGAACTGTTTGTTTATCTCATTTAGACCATTTTTCCAGAGCAAGAGTTGCAAATTTGCTGCTGAATATGCTGTTTGCAGACCATTGCTAGGTTTCCATGTGGATATAAAGCACTGGTACTTGAAAAATTCATTAAGAAGTGAGTCATTTGAACTCCCAGATCTAAATTTCTGGAGTGGTTCTACCACATTTTTAAAATGCTGTTCAGAATTCAAGCAACAGAAAATAAAGAATTCATATGCAAACAGTACATGAAATATACTTAAACAAGGCATTTGCTGCTTCACAGCTTGTGCCATTGTTTAAGTAATTCTAATTGTTTTTATGTTTTTCTTTAAAAAGAGCTGGAATCTGCTTTTCTGAACTTGTATCATTATTCTTAGTTTTCAGACACTCACTGTCTCCTTTATAATAAAACTTTCAAATATCTGATAGTCCATGCTTGCCTTCCTGTTTAGATTTCTCTTTTTGATTAAACATCTCCTATTTCTGTACCTATTCCTAAGGTTATATAGCTTCCAAACTTCATCATTAATGAGAAATTAGCTTTTCAATAACTATATTTTGAACATAAGCTGCCAATAATCAACTCAAAGTTCAAAATATAGACTTGTATTTTACAGAATATTTTTATGTATAAGGTTTATTTGAATCCCATATTTAGTGAGCTGTAATACATGAGGTGCAGTCTAGCCATTACTGTTGAAATGTTAGACTAGTAGACCCAGGTACTGATAGCATATTTTTTGATTGTCTCAATTAATGAAATTTTTACTAGACACTACTAAGTGATGATTGAAAAAATCATGCTGAAATATTACTGTCAGCTACTGGTGTAAAATTTCTCACCAGAGAACTATCACAACTTCAGAATAAAATGTTTGTTGTCTAAATACAAATTTTAGCAGCCACTAAAATTGTTAGGAAGACCTTAGATCACTTTGCTCCTTAATTATGTTTTAAAACAATTTTTATTACACAATATAAAATTAAAATAGTTACTATTTGCAAAATTCCACTTATTTATATTATTTATTTAGTTATTTATAAAAACATAAGCTAGCACTCTAAATTCGACCTGAAGATAGTTTGAGTTCCTTATCTTCCCACAAAAATTTTTCTAGTCTTTTGCAAAATGCAAAAGTGATTTGTCCAACAATGTAGATGGCTAATAATCACCCAGATGACAACAGCAGTTCAATGCATCATGCTTTCACTTCTCATTAAAATTGCTCTATTACTGAAGCTTAACCAAATTTTCTTCATGCTTGGCCTTCCATTTGAGTCTGATACCCTACAGTTTTCTTTCAATATCAAATTTTGCTTTGTCTTGAATTATTTTCTTTCCTCCTTTAACCTACTTTCAAGAAATAGAAAAAGGCTCTTTGATGTGACAATTCAAAGTGTGTTCGGATAAAAGGTAAATAATTCAATACCCTTTTGAGGAGGGTTGACATTTGAATGTTGGAGGTTGTTTCCTTTACTCATCGGCTCTCCTAGTGAGATCAGGTGACCCATGTTAGTGACTTGCTGGAGTGAGTTTTGAATTTGTGAAAAACTTCTAATAAGAATAGTGATAGAAATAGCAAAGAAGAATCAATGAAGTAGGGAAGTCCAAGTGTATGTTCTTATCAAGTGTTATACTTGTCCAATAGTTACAAACCTCTCTGAAAATATTTATATGTGTGGGTGGAGGCAAGTTGCCCATTAAATTGTGGGAAGTGTTATCAGATTTATCAGGACTTGGTTGTAAATTTGACTACACAGTTTTGGCTCATAGAGAAATGAGGAGGAAATATCTGATAAAAGTGTGCATTGCTGCTGAGGCAACTGAATGTTGCCATAGCAATTGAGATGAAATGTGCAAGAAGTGAGATAATTAAATCTAACCCCTTTAGTAGTTTTGACAGTCAATGCACTGCCAATAGGAAAAGTTATCTACAGTATTAAGATAAAACACATTCCTCATGGAAAGTCTCCTTACTAGTATTTTGTTGTTCCCTTCCTAAATACATTGCTTTAGGTGTCTAATTTGAATGTTCCCTTGTAATAATCAAATACAGTTTTGACCTTGGTCTGCAGTTACCTAGAATTTCGGCTGGCTTATTGTATCATGGGAGCAGACATCTATAAAAAAAAAAACCATTTTTTCCCTCTAGTTCCTAAAAAAAGTATACTAAAGCCAAAGCTGTCATATTTGAGTTTGAAATTCAATAATATCTAGAACGTGCTGCCCTCTTCAGGAACTGATGCTCAAAAATACTTTGAATTTTTTAGCAGTTTAGTAATTATAAATATAAGCTATAACATCAAAAATTATTAATGATTCTTTAGAAATAAGCACTACACAAAATAAAGTATTTCTCAGTCTAAAACTTTCCATTAAAATCTTTCATTGAAATCAATAAATACAAAAAATTGAAATAAAATATTGATATTTATGATTAATATAAAAAACAGTTTTCTTAAACTATGGTCATGGGAGAACTTCTCAATCATTCCAGAATGTCAGATATCCATAATCATAAGCCATATATTTCATTAATATTAAAAATATCTTTAAAAAATGTGAAAAATGAAGTAGGACACCTTTAAAATCTTAATTTTATACTCCAGCAAAAAGTCATTAATTTTGTCAATATTTATCATTTGAAATTTTCACTAGTTTTCATTTACTGAAACATCATCTTTCTTGGAAATAATGATTTCAAGCTACACTAACACATTATAATTTTTATTCAGGATTACTTTATTCAAAAATAACATTGAAAGATCTGAAATGTCATTATCCAAATAGTCAAGTAAACCCCTTTTCTATATATGTTATCTAAAAATTTCTTAAGCTATCACCGTTTTGGCAGAGGGAGATGAACTGTGTGTTTTTCTTTAGATTAAGTTTATGATACATAAAAGAGAATATGACAACTATATAATGACTATATATATCAGGATATGAGAAAAGCATATTTTCTTACAGCTGACATGTTCCTTTATCTTAGAACTATTGACATTGAGAAAGATTATTTTGTGCTAATTATTAAATGTAAGAGTCACTGTTAATTTAAAAATTTTAAAGGACACAATAAATTCAAGAACACATATGCTTTTTCATAATATAATTTATTGTAATTCTTTACCAAGCAATGCAATTAAAACCTGTTTTCAATGAACAGAAAACAATAAGAAAATATATATCTCTTTATTATCACTTATTTAGTGTGTAAAAATAGGAGCATGGGCTCCTAATTTTGTTTTTCAGCTTCTGTATCAGATTTTCAGTTCAAGATTCCACCAAGAAAATGAATTTACATATAAATAGATCTAACAGTCATTAATGCTGACTTCAAGAATGTAAAATGCTCCTCAGTTTTTCCTTAAAGAGTTTTAAGTATGGCTGTCCCATCTGTTTCATTGAAAAATTCAATCGAGCTAAAGGGGATAAAGAACAACAATAACAAAAAAAAATGCTTGACAATGTTCTCTTAATCCAAGAATATTTGTTTAGGAAAAATAAAATGTTTTATCCCTGATTTTGAAAGTAGTTATCACAACAATTGCCTAATCCAAAGGGGCTTCCCAGGTGGCACAGTGGTAAGGAATTCACCTGCCAATGCAGGAGACACAAGAAACGTAGGTTCGATCCCTCAAGAGATGCTGGTTCGATCCCTTGGCCAGGAAGATCCCCTGGAGTAGGAAATGGCAACCTGCTCCAGTATTCTTGCTTGAAAACTCCATGGACAGAAAAGGCTGGCGGGCTACAGTCAATGGGGTCGCAAAGAGGTGGACACAACTGAGCAACTGAGCACACCGTTCTGTCCAAAGGCATGTAACACATGTTTAAAAATTCTTAGAACACTGAATTGTGTTTTCTTAGGCAATGGCACCCCACTCCAGTACTCTTGCCTGGAAAATCCCACGGATGGAGGAGCCTGGTAGGCTGCAGTCCATGGGGTCACTAGGAGTCGGACACGACTGAGCGACTTCACTTTCACTTTTCACTTTCATGCATTTTAGAAGGAAATGGCAACCCACTCCAGTGTTTTTGCCTGGAGAATCCCAGGGACGGGGGAGCCTGGTGGGCTGCCGTCTATGGAGTCGCACAGAGTCGGACACGACTGAAGTGACTTAGCAGTAGCAGTAGCAATAGATTTACTTCATTTTATTTTGCTGCTGATGCATTACATTTGGCAGTTAGGATCCCTATGGATGGAGGTATAATAAATAATAATATTTCTTTGCTTTTCAGGTATTTATGGCACAATGATAAATTTCATCTTTCCCAGAATGGTAAGTAAAGAGCTCTTTCTATATTTGATAACACTGAACACAAACAAGAAAAAGTGAATTGCTATAATAGAAGTGGAATATCATTTGCTAAATGTGTTGAATTATCTGATAATTATAAGGTAGCATATACTCCTCAAATAAATGGATACCACATTCAAATTCTATAAGCATTCCAAAATACTTACCAAAATATGCTACAGGGCTCTTCAGAGGGAATCTAAGGTTTTTGTTTTCTCTGTTGGATTGCATTTGAACATAGTGTATTCCATAGTTAATTTTCTGGGGTAATTTATTTTAAAATATACACAGATATAGAAATAAAAGTGGCTTACATTCTGTGAGAAGAAAGATACATATTGAGAGTGGGTGAGCAAGAGTCCTTTGGAATTTTTACTGTTACATAAAAACTGATTGTAATTTATGTTTGACCAGGGCTTTGCAGCACCTGTGAATTTAAAAATGTTTGTTTTCTAAGAGCATATATCATAACTTCTCCTAGGCAAGCTAGCTACTATATGATTTTGTTTAAACACATAGTGTTGTTGTCTTTCTCTTTTTATGACTTAAAATGGTAATATTTAGTCTTAATCATAACCTCTTTATAATTTAGATAACAATAAAACCAATCTTATTAAAAGGGAAAGGTTACTATAAAATGATACTTCTTAGTAAGCTATTTCTGTCTCCTATAAAGTTCTTCCCCCAGTGGTTCTTGCATATTACCTATAAAAAGAAGGAATTTCTCACTGTAGAAAAAAACACCTTGAAATAAACTAATCATCAAAAAGTGCTATGTTAAGTGAAAAAGCAGAGCACATTATAAATACATTATATATTGTGCTTATGTATTGAGGGAAGAGAGAATTGGGATCATACTATAGGCTTAGGAAAAGGACACAAAAGGTACACAGACAGTGGGAATATGGGTAGTTTGCTGCTGCTGCTAAATAGTCTTCATTTTTTCTTTATTTTCTGAGTTTCCTATAATAAATAGATATTATTCTTATCAGAATAAGAGCATTATTTGAATAGGAGACTGTTCAAAATAGTATACTATTATTAATTAAATGTATATACATAAAGTTGAGGAAATACCTCTGCATCAATTTCATAGCCAAAATGATCTTATACAATTAAAAACAAACAAATAAAAACCTTCCATTTAATCCCATAAGGATGTAAAAATATAAAATGAAGATTAACTGGGTAAAAGTGTACAATAAAATAATTAAATATTTAAAATAAAGTTGAAGCTATTACATTTATTAATTTTACTCTAATACAGAAATACTCCTAGAATTCAGGCATATGTATGAAAAAAATAGTCATTTTTAAACTGAAATAAAAAGATCTGCAGATTCACATTAGTTTTTAGCATATAAGAATTTGGTGTTTTATGAACTTTTTTCAGAAGAAGAAAAGATTAAGGTAGGAAAAGACCAAAACATGAAGGTACAACTTTAAACTCATACTTTAAATCAGTAGTTCGTACTGGTTAATATTAGCAGAAAACTTTGATATAAAATCTACAGTGTGATTTACCCACCTACAACCAATTGTCTTTGCATGTAAGTGCAGACTTATTTTAGGTCCAAGATTAAAACAAAATAAAGTATGTTAGCAAAAAGTGTTGCTTTTAACCTTAAATAATGTTAATAAACCATAAGTTAATAGTAAACATAGTAAATAATGCAACTAATCAAATATTTTTGAGATTAAAGACTTCTTCTCAAGGGTATTTTATTATCCATTGTGAAGTCAGCATTAAAATATCGTCGTTATTTCTCACAACTTATCTGGAAATAGGCCAATAATTTCAGAAGACAGTTGAGGGAGGGAGAGGTACTCCAGAAAGGATATAGTAGAGTTCACATTAACACTTCCCAGGTCTTCACGTTCATCCTACTTGCTCTCATTTTACATAAAATTATGACAGAACTAGTTCTCTAATTGCCTAGCTCACAAATTGGAAGGCACACTATCAAAGTTGGGAGGGACCAGAGAAGAACTTTCAAGTCTATCCACCACCAGTAAGAATTGAGGAATCAAAGATTAGTTATATGATATTGAGTAAGATATACCATAAACTTGGGTTTAAAACTCCTGATCTGTTAAATCAAACAGTCATACTGGAAAATTTTTAATAAAATCTAAATTCTTTTCCAGCCCTGGAATTTTGCAACAAAATATTATATCCTTAAACTTACTACACAGAACATGAGATAATACTGGGAGATTTTGAAGTTGTTACAAAGAAAAAGGTTTTAATGATTAAAAGGGTAAATTTCATTCATCTGCAAAATTCACTTATATTGTTCTAAATTATATTCTGTTAATGAGGGATTAAATATTTTGATGATATTTTCCCCATAATACCATTTTTAAGATGTATCTAAAATTTCAACCTGAATTTTCTCACTTTGCTTTGAATTATAGTATGTGAGAGAAAATCTAACATCAGCTTCTTCTAAAGAATGGAGGGCCAAATTCATACCTATTTGTATATGGAAATATAGATTTCTATAGGTTTATGCTGCCAGAATGCTAATCTGAAATACTGGTTCTAAATCCCTTCGGTTGTGTTTGACTCTGTGCAAACCCATGGACTATATAGCCCACTAAGCTCCTCTGTCCATGGGATTTTCCAGGCAAGAATACTGGAGTGGGTTGCCATTTCCTTCTCCAGAGCAATCTTCTCAACCCAGGGATTGAACCCACGTCTCTTACGTCTCCTGCACTGGCAGGCAGCTTCTTTACCACTAGTGCCACCTGGGAAGCCCTGAAATACTGGGGGAATCAAAAATTTTAATTTATAATTTTATGTTTTTAATCCACTCTAACATCTTTAGCACAATTAACATGACATTTTAGAGAGATGATAAACAAAATCAACTTCTTGCCCATATTCAAAAGCAGAGTCAATGTGAGAAGCTATTAAATAAATACATCTGCTAATTCAAAGTATTTCTAAGTGTGCAAGTTTAAACAGCCAAAGTTCTGAATTACTGTATAAAACGA
The DNA here is from genome assembly GCF_029407905.1 of Bubalus kerabau. NCBI lineage: Eukaryota > Metazoa > Chordata > Mammalia > Artiodactyla > Bovidae > Bubalus > Bubalus kerabau. Next base: position 63,174,514 of record NC_073629.1, on the reverse strand, counting down.
CTTGAAATGTAAACATATACTTTGTTGACATGTATCTGTAAAACTGAACTTTAAAACAGAGTAACTCTTTAATGTTATTAAAAATTTTTAATAGGTTGGAGATAAATGCCAACTATTTATATAAAGCAAATTTATCAGTGTAATTAATCTGTATTTCAAAAAAATAGATCTCCTGTCTCATTCTCAATGAACAAAGATTGAGTGCATATTTCTGTGAATAGTCACAGCATCTAATCTTCAATTAACAATAAAACATACTATATTTCTATGGACATTAGTAAAAATTCATAACTTTATTTCATTAATGATAAAAGTTCCATAATGGATTTAACTATAGACAGTAGTCATTTTGCCATTTATTTTTTAAAATTCCACAACAGTTTCCAAAATACCTAATGTCAATTTTTAGGTCAGATTGATAGTTATATTAAAGCATTGTTAATTGACCAATAGGTTGATTACTTTTAACATTTTGAAAGGAGAAAGATGAAAATAGGCCTCTCCTTTTCTTTCAATTAAAATTGCATGCAATTATTCCTGAAGACTATAGATCTCTTTTGGGATTTCCGGTTTCAAACAACTTTTTGGTTCATTTCACAGGAATAATATTCATCTTAATTAGGAAAAACAATTGATGGGCTTTTTACAAGAGGGAGTTCACTCTGTGCACTGATTACTACCACTAGATTATCCTGTTTAAAGAGAAAAAAAGCCCTTCTTTTAAGCAGTTAGTTGAATATGTTATCTATTAGTAGCCATTGTCTTTGAAGACAGAATGTTTTTCTTGACGAATGGTTAATCCATTTTGCTTTAACCACCAAATTTTCCTAACCACTATTCCAAATTGACTTCTAAAATGTTTTCAAATATGTAAATACACCAATCAAATATATAAACCAAAATTATTAAATAAATAAAAAAACTCATGTGTGGTATATTACTGAATTGTTTTACACAGGTTATAAGGTTAAAACACTTGCGGAGGGGGGTTCAGGATGGCGAACGTGTGTACACCCATGGTGGATGCATGTTGATATATGGCAAAACCAATACAATATTGTAAAGTAAAAAATAAATAAATAAACTAAAAAAAAAATACACTTGCTTCACTTAAAAATTATTTTTTGATATGCAATAACTAAAAAAAAAATTTCAAATACATAATGAGAAGTAACACAAACACTTGAGAAGTAACCACAAATACTTGAGTACCCTGTGACCTTTCAAGCTCTCGACTTTTTTTCTACAATTACTTAATGTCAATTCAAGGTTAAACAAGGTTCGAAATTTTTTCTGTCCCTTGTTTTTCCTTGCGATTTTGTCTCATGTATTTGCATCCCTGCTGCTGCCAAGTCGCTTCAGTCGTGTCTGACTCGGTGCGATCCCATAGACGGCCTCCTACCAGGCTCCTCTATCCCTGGGATTCTCTAGGCAAGAACACTGGAGTGGGTTGCCATTTGCATCCCTAAACATACCATTGTTTGGTTTACATGCCACAGGACTGGAAAAGGTCAGTATTCATTCCAATCCCAAAGAAAGACAATGCCAAAGAATGCTCAAACTACCGCACAATTGCACTCATCTCACACGCTAGTAAAGTAATGCTCAAAATTCTCCAAGCCAGGCTTCAGCAATACATGAACTGTGAACTTCCAGATGCTCAAGCTGGTTTTAGAAAAGGCAGAGGAACCAGAGACCAAAATGCCAACATCCGCTGGATCATCGAAAAAGCAAGAGAGTTCCAGAAAAACACCTATTTCTGCTTTATTGACTATGCTAAAGCCTTTGACTGTGTGGATCACAATAAACTGTGCAAAATTCTTCAAGAGATGGGAATACCAGACCACCTGACCTGCCTCTTGAGAAATGTGTATGCAGGTCAGGAAGCAACAGTTAGAACTGGACATGGAACAACAGTCTGGTTCCAAATAGGAAAAGGAGTACGTCAAGACTGTATATTGTCACCCTGCTTATTTAACTTATATGCAGAGTACATCATGAGAAACACTGGGCTAGAAGAAGCACAAGCTAGAATCAAGATTGCCGGGAGAAATATCACTAACCTCAGATATGCAGATGACACCACCCAAGGCAGAAAGTGAAGAGGAACTCAAAAGCCTCTTGATGAAAGTGAAAGAGGAGAGTGAAAAAGTTGGCTTAAAGCTCAACATTCAGAAAATGAAGATCATGGCATCTGGTCCCATCACTTCACAGCAGATAGATGGGGAAACAGTGTCAGACTTTATTTTTCTGAGCTCCAAAATCACTGCAGATGGTGACTGCAGCCATGAAATTATAAGACGCCTACTCCTTGGAAGGAAAGTTATGACCAACCTAGATAGCATATTCAAAAGCAGAGACATTACTTTGCCAACAAAGGTCCATCTAGTCAAGGCTATGGTTTTTCCAGTGGTCATGTATGGATGTGAGAGTTGGACTGTGAAGAAAGCTGAGTGCCGAAGAATTGATGCTTTTGAACTGTGGTGTTGGAGAAAACTCTTGAGAGTCCTTGTGACTGCAAGGAGATCCAACCAGTCCATCCTAAAGGAGATCAGTCCTGGGTGTTCTTTGGAAGGAATGATGCTAAAGCTGAAACTCCAATACTTTGGCCACCTCATGCAAAGAGTTGATTCATTGGAAAAAACTCTGATGCTGGGAGGGATTGGGGACAAGAGGAGAAGGGGATGACAGAGGATGAGATGGCTGGATGGCATCACTGATTCGATGGACATGAGTCTCTGTGAACTCCGGGAGTTGGTGATGGACAGGGAGGCCTGGCGTGCTGCGATTCATGGGGTCACAAACAGTCGGACATGACTGAGCGACTGAACTGAACTGAACTGAATAATATGTAAATGAAAGTGACTTTTTCATTCAAAAGCAAGTCTTGAGATTCAACCATTTATTGCACATAAGTATAATTCATTAGTTTAGACTGTTGTATAGTATCCACTCTATGACATAATTTGTTTATCCTTTTTAATGCTGATAAATTGTGGGATTGCTTCAGTTCTTTGCTTTTGCTTTTTACTATCATACATAGTGCCACTATGAACATTCTTCACCATGCATAGATGGATAGGTACAAAAATTTCTCTAGGTCATGTAGTTCTCAACCTGGAATGATTTTTTCCCAAGGGAATATTTGGCAATGTGTGGGAACATTCTGGTTTATCATAACTTGAGGTATGGGCTGTCTAGGTGACTAAGTGTTAAAGAATCCACCTGCCAATGCAGGAGACATGGCTTCGATCCCTGGTCCAGGAAGATCCCCTAGAGAAGGAAATGGCAAACCACCTCAGTATTCTTGCCTGAGATTTGGAAAACTCTGCAGTGGCCACAGGATTAGTAAAGGTCAATTTTCATTCCAATCCCAAAGAAGGACAATACCAAAGAATGTTCAAACTATCATACAATTGTGCTCATTTCACATTCTAGCAAGTTTATGCTCAAAATCTTCAAGCTAGTTTTCAACAGTACATGAGCCTAGAAGTTCCAGATGTACAAGCTGGGTTTTGAAGCAGCTTAGGAAACAGAGGTCTTTGTGCCAACATTTGTTGGATCATGAAGAAAACAAGGGAATTCCAGAAAAGGATCTACTTCTGCTTCATTGAATACGTGAAAGCCTTGGACGGTATGGATCATAACAAACTGTGGGAAATTGTTAATGAGATAGGAGTACCAGATCATCTTACCTATCTCCTGAGAAACCTGTATGCAGATCAAGAAGCAACAGTTAGAACTAGACATGGAACAACTGACTGGTTCCAAATTGGGAAAGGAGTATGACAAGGCTGTATATTTTCACCCTGCCTATTGAACTTATATGCAGAGTACATCATGTAAAATGCTGTGCTGGATGAATCATAAGCTGGAATCAAGATTGCTAAGAGAAATATCAACAACCTCAGATATGGAAATGATACCACTCTAATGGCAGAAAGTGAAGAAGAGAAACAAAAGAGCCTCTTGTGAGGGTGAAAGAGGAGAATGAACAAGCTGGCTTGAAACTCAACATTCAAACTAACAGCATGGCATCTGGTCCCATCATTTCATGGCAATTAGAAGGGGAAATAGTGGAAGTAGTGACAGATTTTACTTTCTTGGACTCCAAATTTACTGTGAACAGTGACTGGAGCCATGAAATTAAAAGACACTTGCTCCTGGAAAGAAAAACTGTGACAAACCTTGACAGTGCACTAAAAAGCAGAGACAGCACTTTGTCGACCAAGTTCCATATAGTCAAAGCTATGGTTTTTCCAGTAGTCAGGTATGGATGTTAGAGTTGGACCATAAAGAAGGCTGAGCATGGAAGAATTGATGCCTTTGAACTGTGGTGCTGGAAAACTCTTAAGAGTCCCTTGGACAGCAAGGAGATCAAACCAGTCAATCCTAAAGGAAATCAACCCTGAATACCTATTGGAAGGACTAATGCTGAAGCTGAAGCTCCTATACTTTGGCCACCTGATAAGAAGAGCCAACTCATTGGAAAAGACCCTGATACTGGGAAAGATTGAGGGCAGGAGGAGAAGGGAGAAACAGAGGATGAGATGGTTGGATGGCATCCTCGACTCAATGGATATGAGTTTGAGCAAACTCTGGGAGATAGTGGAGGACAGAGGAGCCAGGCATGCTGCAGTCCACAGGGTCACAAAGAGTCAGACAACTTAGTGACTGAACAACTTGGGGTATACTACTGTTTTTTAGTAGGTAGAGACCAAGGATGCTCTAAATATCCTATAAGGTGCAAGACAGCCCCCACAACAAAGAATTATCTGAACTAAAATGCCAGTAGTACAAGATTGAGAAACTTTGCTCTAGAATATATTCTTGAAAATGAAATTGCTGAGTCATAGACTATGGAAAATTTCATATTTATTGGATAATTGCTGTTGTTCAAAGTATCATTTTATACTCCTACCAAGAGTATAAAGATCAATGTTCCAAAAGATCTGCCTTTTAACACTTAATATAGTCAGATACTTAAAAATTTTATTGATTTTTGTGAAGAAAAAATAAAAAATTCTCATACTTTCAATTCCTGGAGAAGGAAATGGCAATCCACTCCAGTATTCTTGCCTGGAGAATCCCATGGACAGAGGAGTCTGGCAGGGTACAGTCCATGGGGTCACAAGAGTTGCACACGACTTAGTGACTAAACCACCACTACCACTTTCAGTTCCTTGACTACTTTGAACATTTCAACATTAAACTGTAGGTTTTTTATAGTTATCCTCTATCAAGTTAAGAAATTTTATTCTTAATTTCCTTTTTTAAAAATCTTTGAGGATATTTAATTTTACCACGTGTTATTTCTTACATTAATTTAGAGGAAAATATGAGTTTTATTACAAAGGGTTGCTGAGACCTGAAATATCTCACCCTAAGGTTGTTTGCTGAGTGAGGTGAACATGAATTTCATGTCTTTTCTGGCACAAAGGAAAAGTGATGAAACCCAGCATTCAGTGCTAGAATGCAATATAGATATGTCCTCATCAGTAACCTGATCTACAAATAAAACCATCCCATGGAGGGCTGCAAGGAAAACTGCAAGTCTTAAATGCGTTTAAAAAAAAAAAAAAAGAATTCTCCCTTGAAAATTTATAATCAGAAACTAACATTACTGTGTTCCCAGTAAGAAGTTTATAATCTCGTCTAAAGACTCAAAGATAAGAAATTAAGTTTAAACTTGTCCCTAGTTATGCCTTTTGTGCCCATAAGAATCAAAAGAAAATCTCCTCTGGAGAGCCTAACTTTACTCCATGCTGCTGAGAATTTTTACAGAAAAAAAATTCCTTAAGTACAAACCCACAATTAGAAATCACAAAGACACTGCAAAACAATCAAAATCAAAGCCAAAATCAAAAGCAGTGAAAGATAAACAAACAGGAATCAGGTTAAAAAAAAAAAAGATAAAAAGCAGAATCAGACCCACAAAGACTTCAAGTATTGAAATTGCCATTTTCATTCTTTCTTGTCCTGTTCTCTTTTATTCCCATCCCTGTTGCCCATAAAACTACCTCCAAAAATCAAATTTTTTTAGAATTTAATTTCTGCAAAATAACATGTACACCCTCCTATAAACTTAGAAATTAATAATATCACTAAGTTTAACTTGTTAAGCTAAACCTAGTTATACTGAGATGGAATTTGGTCTTGACATTCATGTTTCAAATTATAAGAACTGCAGTGAATAAATAAATAAATAAGAGTAGAAATAAGAATATTTTAGTCAAATGAACAAGTATCATTGTAAATACTGTAGTAGGTTAAAATAATATATTGCTGGCTATAATATAGAAATTTTTTCAGTCTTAGGTTTTTTAAATAGATTTCCTTTAGCTAAATACTCAAACTGATAGATAGATTATAAACTTTTATTTGTGCAGCCTATTTCCACAACATCATGAGGCTAGTAGAATCCTAACTTCCTGATGAGGGATTGAACCTGGGCCTTTCACAGTGAAAGCACTGATTCCCAAGTACTGGCCCACCAAAGAATCCCCAAATATAGTGTTTCTTTTTCAACAACCTTCAAATATCTTTACATTTGGGTTTTGAAATTTTTAAAAAAGGATTTGTTTTCTCACTTAACCTTGCACCACTGATTGGTCTCATGCTGGGCTCTTGGCCAAAGCTGAGCCAATCATTGTCTGTCCTTGTAATTTTATGAACTGGAATCACAAAACAGACTCCTAGGCAAAGAGAGAATATATCACTTGATGAATCCCAGGGAAGACTGATTCTGCACCTTAATTCCTTTATTAAACTTTCTAGGGATCTATGAACCAGTAAATTACCTTTGCTGAAGCTTGAGTTGTTTCTGTAACTTGCAACCAAAACAGTCCTAATACCCTTATATAAAGAAAATTAAATTCTGAGATGGTTTTCCTGCATGCTGATAGTCATAGGAGGCAATGATTGAATAATACTTTTAATACCTTTTTCATCATAAGGGAAGGGAATTGGGAAGAGTTCCTGAGTGAATTTTTTTGAAGCCCTACCTGGATCAGAACATACCTCTCTCCTCTGATTTATTCCAACACAGGTCAAAGTAAAGATCAGTTCAGTTCAGTTCAGTTGCTCAGTTGTGTCCAACTCTTTGTGACCCCATGAATCGCAGCATGCCAGGCCTCCCTGTCCATCACCAACTCCTGGAGTTCACTCAAACTCATGTCCATCAAGTCGGTGATGCCATCCAGCCATCTCATCCTCTGTCGTCCCCTTTTCCTCCTGCCCTCAATCCCTCCTAGCATCAGGGTCTTTTTTAATGAGGCAACTCTTCACATCAGATGGCCAAAGTATTGGAGTTTCAGCTTTAGCATCAGTCCTTCCAATGAACACCCAGGACTGATCTCCTTTAAGATTTTTTCTTATGACAAGGTTTAGGGACCACTACTATATATACAAACTTCTGGAATCTAGAGGGCTTCCATCAAGAAGTCATTTCTGGTTGTAATGTTACTTTCCAGTTACTTTCTACCTGAGATTTTACATGGCCTGAATGGAAGAGGAAAGGACTGAAATTTAAGGGATGAGTATAACAATTACTGAGCATTTTATACTATGTTAAGGACCTGGCTGGTGTGTTTTATTTTTAGTTGTTAAGGGCTGCAATGTGTCCCTCCCAAATTCATGTGTTGAAGTTCAAACTCCTTGGGATTCAAAACATGAATATATTTGCAGATAGTCTTTAAATAAGTTATTAAGGTTAAATGAGATCATTGGGAGTGAGCCCTAAACCAATAAGACTGCTGTCCTTTTAAGAAGAGATTAAGTTCCAGACACACAGAGGAATATGACATGAAGACACAGAGAGAAGATGGCCATCTACAAACCTGGGAGAGCTCTCAGAAGAAATAACCCTGTCTCTCAAATCTACCCAGAAAATTTCTTTCAAATGTTGCTCTACTCTTTGTTTTCATTATTACCACCTTAATTAAGGCTATGTTTTTCTTATTTGAAATATTCAAATAACTATCAGTTCCTCATCTTCATCTTCTAATTCAAACATTCATAGTCACACTAGCAAAGTCACTAGATTGTGGATTTGTTGAGAATGAAGTCTGCTCTGTACTTTTTTCTTATCTGCTGTATATAATTTATGGTTCCTAAACCCGGCTGTGCATCAGAACTTGGGTGGCATGTTTTAATAGTCTGGTGTCTCAGACTATATCTGTTGAATCAGAATCTACAGGCTTGTAGGCTAGAAATTGGTATTTTTTGTGTTCCTAAGTTGATCATGTAAGTAATGGGCAATTATTACTTTTATTCACACTTTTTACTAACAGTCATATAACAGCTCCCTCAAAACTTTCTACCTTGACCTTTTTCCTATATTTCTCACTGTGCCTGCCATTATCAAGATATGTTTTGAGTAATAAATCTACTTACGCTTTTTTAAAGTAAAATGGTTATTCATTTACATTGATGATGCATTTCAAGAATTTTCTTGTTGAAGGCCTATATGTATCGTATGTTGTGTCCATATCCTGAGAAGCTACAGAAAAAGTGAGGAAAATACTTTAATATGTATAACAATAAAAATAAATGAAGCCTTTCTAATCTGTTCACTGTGAAACTGATTAAGTAGGTCTTAACACTAGGATGTTCCCTTCAATACTGCCTCCAACTATATGAAAGAGTTGGCAGAAACGCTGACTTCTCTTGTAGTTACTTTGTGGCCTGGCTCTGTTCATATTGATATAAATTGTGTGGTAGGAACACAGAGGAAAAGTGGGTTTAGAGTTCACCCTGGAAAAGGAGGAAGTAATGTCTCAAATTCTTTTCTAGTCCTCCACGTGTTCTCAGTAGCTTCAGTCGAGTCTGACTCTGCAACCCCATGGACTGTAGCCCACCAGGTTTCTCTGTCCATGAGATTCTCCAGGCAACAGTACTGAAGTGGGTTGCCCTGTCTGCCTCCTGGGGATTTTTCTGACTCAGGGATGGAACCTGCGTCTCTTACATTGGCATTGTTCTTTACCACTAGCGCCACCTGGAAGTCCCTAGTTCTCCATATTGTAATCTTAATTTATACACCTATCATACAGAAGGGCTCTGCAAGTGGTGTGCTAGTGGTAAAGAACTAGCCAATGCAGGAAACCTAATAGATGCTGGTTTGATCCCTGGGCGGGAAAGATCCCCTAGAGAGGGAAATGTTAACCTACTCCAGTATTCTTGTCTGGAGAATTCCATGGACAGAGCAGCCTGGCAGGCTACAGTCCATAGGATCACACAATATTTGAAGTGACCTAGCTCATAGCACATATCATATGGAAAAACTTGACAACTTTGTACTCTGAATGGAAAAATCTACTGCTTTTCTTACTTAAACAAAAAGAACAGCTTCAAGACCTAAAGCAGTGGCTCTTTGTATCTACTCACAGACAGAAAACATGAATCTAGAAAAAGATAACAAATGATGGCAATCAGTTCAGTTCAGGTCAGTCGCTCAGTCGTGTCCGACTCTTTGAGACTCTTAGAGACAAACTCTGCTATTAGTCTATACTTAAAATCAAAGGCACTCTTTCTAACCATCCTTAGACAACAAAAGAAAAACTTGCTGAATACATCAGCCGAATTGATTAATTCTACTGATGTTTGTTTTGTGTCTATTATATCAACCATCATATAAGTAGATTAAAACAGACATGATTCCTGACTTTCTGAAGTTTTCAGTTAATAGATGTACTGGTTTAAAAGAAAAAAAAAAAAGAGGGATACTTACAGGAGCCTGGAATGGAGTCAGTGAGGTCAAGTATATGAGAAGAGATCATACCCAAACCAAACTTCCTAGAGGGACCACTTATTTTCTGTTCAGATGTCAACAGCCAGGAGTACCTTGGAACTTGAACAAACAAATGAGCATGACCTTTTTCAGTAGAATCTTTGCAACCTGTGTATACTTTGCAAAAAGCCTGGTACAAAAAATAATATTATCCATGGTCTACTTTCTCTGTTCTAAATGTATAACTTGTGTATTCATTACACAAATATTTTATTAAAAGTATTTATAAAATTAGACCATTTAATCAGACTTAAAGACCTCAGTATGAACTGATATATTAACCAACTACCTAGTCCTTGACTTATTTTTTCCTGGTTTATGTGTCTAACTACACATGAACATCACTGGATGGTCAATACTGAATCAGATTGATTATATTCTTTGCAGCCAAAGATGGAGAAGCTCTATACAGTCAGCAAAAACAAGACTGGGAGCTGACTGTGGCTGAGATAATGAACTCTTTATTGCCAAATTCAGACTTAAATTGAAGAAAGTAGGGAAAACCACTAGACCATTCAGGTATGACCTAAATCAAAACCCTTATGATTATACAGTGGAAGTGACAAATAGGTTCAAGGGGTTAGATCTGATACACAGACTGCCTGAAAAATTATGAATGGAGGTTCATGACATTGTACAGCAGGAAGGGATCAAGACCATCCCCCCAAAAAAGAAAGGCAAAATGGTTGTTTGAGGAGGACTTACAAATAGCTGAGAAAAGAAGAGAAGCTAAAGGCAAAGGATAAAAGGAAAGATATAACCATTTGAATGCAGAGTTCCAAAGAATAGCAAGGAAAGATAAGAAAGACTTCCTCAGTGATCAATGCAAAGAAATAGAGGAAAACAATAGAATGGGAAAGACTAGAGATCTCTTCAAGAAAATTAGAGATACCAAGGGAACATTTCATGCAAAGAAGAGCATGATAAAGGACAAAAATGGTATGGACCTAACAGAAGAAGAAGATATTAAGAAGAGGTGGCAAGTATACACAGAAGAATTATACAAAAAAGATCTTCATGACCCAGATAACCATGATGGTGTGATCGCTGGACTAGAGCAAGACATCCTAGAATGAGAAGACAAGTGGGCCTTAGGAAGCATCACTATGAACAAAGCTAGTGGAGGTGATGGAATTCAAGTTGAGTTATTTCAAATTCTAAAAGATGATGTTATGAAGGTACTGCACTCAAAGAGCCAGCAAATCTGGAAATCTCAGCAGTGGCCACAGGACTGTAAAAGGTCAGTTTTCATTCCAATCCCTAAGAAAGGCAATGCCAAAGAATGTTCAAACTACTGCACATTTGCACTCATCTTACACACTAGCAAAATAATGCTCAAAATTCTCCAAGCCAGGCTTCAACAATACACGAACTATGAACTTCCAGATGTTCAAGCTGGTTTTAGAAAAGACAGAGGAACCAGAGATCAAATTGCTAACATCCGCTGGATCATCAAAAAAGCCAGAGAGTTCCAGAAAAACATCTACTTCTGCTTTATTGACTACGCCAAAGCCTTTGACTGTGTGAATCACAACAAACTGGAAAATTCTTCAAGAGATGGTAATACCAGACCACTTGACCTGTCTCCTGAGAAATTTGTATGCAGGTCAAGAAGCAACAGTTAGAACTGGACATGGAACAACAGACTGGTTCCAAATCGGGAAAGGAGTACATCAAGGCTGTATACTGTCACCCTGCTTATTTAACTTATATGCAGAGTACGTCATGTGCAATGCCGAGCTGGCTGAAGCACAAGCTGGAATCAAGATTTCCAGGAGAAATATCAATAGCCCGAGATATGCAGATGACACCACTCTTATTGCATAAAGCAAAGAAGAACTAAGGAGCCTCTTGTTGAAAGTGAAAGAGGAGTGTGAAAAAGTTGGCTTAAAGCTCAACATTCAGAAAACTAAGATCATGGCATCTGGTCCCATCACTTCATGGCAAATAGATGGGGAAACAGTGGAAACAGTGTCAGACTTTATTTTTTGGGGCTCCAAAATCACTGCAGATGGTGATTGCAGCCATGAAATTAAAAGACACTTACTCCTTGGAAGGAAAGTTATGACCAACCTAGATAAAGCAGAGACATTACTTTGCTAACAAAGATCTGTCTAGTCAAGGCTATGGTTTTTCCAGTGGTCATGTATGGATGTGAGAGTTGGACTGTGAAGAAAGCTGAGCGCCAAAGAATTGATGCTTTTCAACTGTGGTGTTGGAAAAGACTCCTGAGAGTCCCTTGGACTGCAAGGAGATCCAACCAGTCCATTCTGAAGGAGATCAGCCCTGGGATTTCTTTGGAAGGAATGATGCTAAAGCTGAAAGTCCAGTACTTTGGCCACCTCATGCGAAGAGTTGACTCATTGGAAAAGACCCTGATGCTGGGAGGGATTGGGGGCAGGAGGAGAAGGAGACGACAGAGGATGAGATGGCTGGATGGCATCACCGACTCGATGGACCTGAGTTTGAGTGAACTCTGGGAGATGGTGATGGACAGAGAGGCCTGGTGTGCTGCGATTCATGGGGTTGCAAAGAGTCGGACATGACGGAGTGACTGAACTGAACTGATGATGAATAAATGAGTGAATGTATATAAACACTGAGTGCATGATCCCTCATAGCACTTAAGCACTTAAGCACTCAATAAATGTTGCCTGTGTTGTAATCCCTTTACTTGTTGTGTTTTTCCAGTTTTAGCCAGTGTCTAGTGGTCTGATTTTATTCATTAAAAAAATATTTATTGAATAGGGCTTGGTTCATACAAGGCCTGGATATACTGTACTGAACAAATCAAAGTCCTTGCACTCATAGAGCTTACATCCTAATACAGGAGAAAGAAGTAGCTGAAATACGTAAAATAATGGCAGCCAGTGATTAGAGGAATGAAAATTTTAAGGGTTAGAGAATGTCAGAGGGAATTATTTTAGGAAGCGTGATCTGGGTCTTCTCTGAAGAAGTGACATACAAGCAGAGATATGAATGAACCAGCAGGGAAGAATCATAAAGGAGTAAAGACATTTTGCTTTCTCTAGTTCATGAATGATTTTTACTTTTTCAACTTTAGAAAATAGGCTTGCTCCTGTATGAATTTTATACCTCATTTCACGCCAAGGAGATCATTTTTGGTTCTCTTTAGCCTTTTTCACAAGCCCCAGCTTATTTTGTGCTTTAGTCTTGCTGATGTTATTTTTATGGGTCTATGCTACTCTCTAATATCTGTGCTTGATTTCATGTCCCTTTTTACCACCTTTTGCACATGCTGTTTGAAATTCAGAGCCTGACAGTAGGTCCCTGTGCAGCATACTGGTTTCTCTAGTTTCCTCCTCATTTTCTTGCTCATTAGAATCATTTGTGTTTGTATATGCAGAACACTGCTTACATCAAACACCAAGAGCGCATGGCTGCTTTTTCCCAAGGTCCCAATCTTTTCCATTTTACCTACTGGTTTCTGTCAGAATTGGGTCCAGAGTAGAGTTCCCCTTACTACTTACTCTGCCTTCTGGGAAATGAAATTATCAGCAAGGCTGGTCGAGAAATTGTCAGTGTTTTACCTTCAGAGGAATGAAGGTTTCTATAGATACTTTGAGACTAATATCCCTAACACTAAGATGTGTTGCTGCCCTGATAATTTTCTGGTCTGTACTAGAAAAGCATCCTTCTGGCTGAGAAGTCTGTAACACAGTCATGTAATGTTATTTCTTCTCTGTGTCTCCTCATTTTATGTTCGTCTAGATTTTTCTCCAGTGTTCCTCTACCCACTTGAATTTACATGTAGTTTCCTTGCTTCTAACCAGCAAAGATTATTCACCTACATTTTAAATAGCGTGATCGAATTTAAAATAAACTGGATTAAAGATTAAATTGTTTATATCTCCAACCTTTGTAGCACCAGGGACCAATCATGGAAAACAATTTTTCCAGAACTGGGACTGGGAAGGATAATCCAAGAGCATTACATTTATTGTACACTTTATTTCTAATCTGTTGCTGCCACTGATCTCATGGAAGGTGCCAGTATGAGGCCCAGAGCCCTGGGGACACCTGGTTTATATGACCAAACTTTATACCCAGTAAACCAGGAAGTTTTCATACTGTGTTATATTAACAAGCAGAGTGAAATCCTAGAAAACTTTGGAATAGAAAGTAGATTCTATTCTAATGAAGCCATATACTAGCTTGCAGATTTGTTGCAGGAAGGGGGACCCCTTCCAGGGCCCGAAACCAGGCTCTTGTCTAACACTTGGAAATGAATTGTCCGAGGAGACACATGTGTTGACAAAGCAAGAGATTTCACTGGGGAGGGGCACCCGGGTGGAGAGCAGTAGGGTAAGGGAACCCAGGAGAACTGCTCTGCCAGTGTCAGATGGCAAGTGTCAGTTTTCAGTTGGCAGAGCCCCTTTTTGCTCATAAACTTGACCATGATTCTGAGGGGGGCATTTCATGACCATTTTATCCCATGGTGCTGAGAATGTCCATTCTCAGGTTTGGCAAAGATTTTGTTCACAGGCCACTCAATGTGCTGTTACTGGACTAGGCCATAACACAGTACCCAAAATTCTCTGGACCACCAGTCTTACTAGCCTCTTGGTCCAGGAAAACATTTCCTCTTGTTGCTTCTTCCCATATGTAGTGTTACACTGTTACTATCATTAATCTCATGTGGAACTATATAGTATCCTATCAGAGGCCTCAGTCACACATTTGGCAGTCTAAGAAACAGCAATTCTGTAAAACAGGTGAAATACAAATAACATAGCCAGCAGCATTAATAAAGTCACAAGTAAGACTTAAGAGCTTCCATTAGATGTAGCCCAGTATATCATAGGTCACTGGACTTAGTCTACTCTGTACGAATCTTTATCTTCCAGGGAAATTATATATTGGCACTGTCTATAAGGCACATAGCCCAGTTTTCTAGTGTTACTAGACTGATTATCCTTAGTATGATTTAATTGTTTCCAACATCAAGGAGACTTTAAACCTAAATTACCATAGCCTGGTGTTACCTATATAAATCCATCTCTTAATTGTGGGAGATTTTTTTCTCCTTTGTTGAAACTTTGCTTGTTGCTCTGATTGAGCTTGAGTAATAGAAGAAAGCTCAAATTTATGGCCAGAGTCAGAGCAGGCATTATTAATTGGCCTGGTGAGAGGATCCCATCTAGTAATACCACAGTGACATGAATATGACTATAATTTTTTTTTTAAGTAAATTTTCTCAGGGCCAACCAGTTAGAACCTTGTAGAAGGCAATGGCACCCCACTCCAGTACTCTTGCCTGGAAAATCCATGGATGGAGGAGCCTGGAGGGCTGCAGTCCACAGGGTCGCTGAGGGTCAGACACGACTGAGCGACTTCACTTTCTCTTTTCACTTTCATGCATTGGAGAAGGAAATGGCAACCCACTCCAGTGTTCTTGCCTGGAGAATCCCAGGGACGGGGGAGCCTGGTAGGCTGCCGTCTATGGGGTCGCACAGAGTCGGACATGACTGAAGTGACTTAGCAGCAATAGACAAATTTACCAAGCTAACCCAGAACTAGACACAGGTAATTGGCCACAAACCCAACAATTGGATTGATTTCTAAAACCTGCATAGGATCAGGCCTATGATAGAAAAGCATTTGATTTATATGCAAAGGTCTAAGAAGTCAAGAAAACATTATAAGTGATCATACGAATCAGGTCCAGCATCTTGGGCAAGCTGTCTACCTCTGATGTCATCTTCTCATCCTGGTGTAGTGTAGTTTCTCCTCTGTTTGAGCATCATTTTAAGGTGAGATCAGGTCAGCTGTCTTCTCTATAGACCAATCCAGTGTAGGGGCCTTTGGAAGTGGGAATTGATCTAAAAGTTAATTTCCCTTCAGTTTCATGCATGAGCTAGTTAAGAGTACCTGATAAAAAAGTCCTTCCATCCAGGTTGGAGACAGTCCTTTAAATTACGTCTTTTTCCAGTTCTGGTTGCAGGTCATGAGGCATCTGATTTTCATCCAAAGATAGATTACTGAGATAAGCTTCAGAAACAAACTTAGGGTGTTCTTTAAGAATTCAATTAAATTTTACATTAATATCACATAACAGCAAAGAACTATCCAAGAAATGAGTCTTACTAGATGCAGACCTCCATTAAAAAACTGGGATTTAACATTTTTTTGAAATATCTTTTTCTCCCTAAAGTTACCCTCATTTTTATCAAATATAATCAAATTAAGGCTAGTTTGTTTGCAAAATAGGTCTGTTCTCACTAATTTTCATCTGATGATTTATATAACCATAATTGATTATAGACTTTTTATTTTGCTGAAACATTTATAGAGTCTCAGGCTGAACTTTTAAAATAAAACAGGGCTGGGAAACTCACACCAAAGGCTTATCACAGATTTTGCCTAACAAATCTAGGTGAATTCTTTCCTTTTTAAGGTCTCAAAAATTCCTTGAGATTTTTGTACCTGTTAGTAAGATAATCTTCTTAATTCCTTTGCTAAACTTACTGGAAACCTAAGAATTTCCAATTTCTGGAGGAGTCAAATAGAGAGAAAATATAATTGTTTTGTTTATAACATATAATTTTACCAAGTTCAGTTCAGTTCAGTTTAGTTGCTCAGTCGTGTCCGACTCTTTGCAACCCCATGAATTGCAGCACGCCAGGCCTCCCTGTCCATCACCATCTCCCAGAGTTCACTCAAACTCACGTCCATCGAGTCAGTGATGCCATCCAGCCATCTCATCCTCTGTCGTCCCCTTCTCCTCCTGCCCCCAATCCCTCCCAGCATCAGAGTCTTTTCCAGTGAGTCAACTCTTCGCATGAGGTGGCCAAAGTACTGGAGTTTCAGCTTTAGCATCATCCCTTCCAAAGAACACCCAGGACTGATCTCCTTTAGAATGGACTGGTTGGATCTCCTTGCAGTCCAAGGGACTCTCAAGAGTCTTCTCCAAGACCACAGTTCAAAAGCATCAATTCTTTGGCGCTCAGCTTTCTTCACAGTCCAACTCTCACATCCATACATGACCACATAGCCTTGACTAGACGGAGCTTTGTTGGCAAAGTAATGTCTCTGCTTTTGAATATGCTATCTAGGTTGGTCATAACTTTTCTTCCAAGGAGTAAGCGTCTTTTAATTTCATGGCTGCAATCACCATCTGCAGTGATTTTGGAGCCCCCAAAAATAAAGTCTGACACTGTTTCCACTGCATTGTCATAATTAATTTGAGAGGAAGGTTTTCCCTACTCCCAGAAAACATAAGATTCAAACCTGTAATTTTTCAGAGAGAAACCATAAAAATTATAAGCATATTCGCTGGTTCTCTTCAGTCCTTTTGTTAACTTTTGTAAAGTCATCAGGTTTTCCATTAGAATACCAGGACATATGGACAGGGAGGCCTGGTGTGCTGCAACTCATGGGGTCGGAAAGAGTCAGACACGACTGAGCGACTGAACTGAACTGAACTGAACCAGGACATATCAGAATGTTAAGAACTCCATATAATTTATAGGATATTTGTATTAGTAATTTTACCATACATTATAATGAGTAGATTTATTACTCATTTGATAATTTTTAATGTAATTTAACAAACCAAATAAACACAGTTTAATATCTCTCTTTGGGGTGTTTCAGGGGCCCTCTGAAGCACCCCAAAGTTAGCTAGAGGTCAAAAAAACTTTGAAAGAATTCAATTTAGGAAGTTTTATTGAAAAGATCAATTAAAAGGGTTTAGAACATTTGATCAGATTTAGTCAATGGTGATGGGTGTATCCTTCAGCTTGTTGATGTGTCACAATGGGTGTAAATACCAAGGCTCAAGGTCTAGTGAAAGTCAGCTCCACCATCTTGGACCTAGTTGGCTCTAACCAGTTTTCTTATGGCTGTGTCATTCCTAACAAAATCCATTTATTTAACTAATTGTAATCCAATTTTAGAAAATCCTGATCATGCATAACTCTTTTTAGTATTTTTTTCATACCTTTTTTTTTTTTTTTTTTTACTGAAAGCACACTTCCTGCTTTTCTTTAGCAAACAAGAGCTAACTTTTATATTAGCACTTTACAGATTGGTGGGCAGAAATACCAGTGATAATTTCTAAAATCCTTGCTTTCTTAAAATATTTTAGGATGGTACCAAACATTATTCATTTATAGTCCCAAATCTCTTTAGTTTTTCTGTAAAAGGAAATCAGTGTTTAGTAGTAAATGTTTCAAAATCTTATTTTATTTGGAAATGACCTAATTATTCAATAGACTTCCAATATTTAGTTTAGCACAACCCTTAGAAATTCAAGTTACGCCAATCTGGAGAGACTATTTTAGACAGATATTCCTAAAGCATAATTATTCATAATAGAGCTTATCTAAAAGCTCATATCTCATTTACTTTTTTTTTTAGAAGTTTCTTCACTGGAGGCAATTTCCTTGTTGACAAACTTGTAACAGATATGATAATATTTGACTTATATTAAACCTAGGTACAATGAAAATATTTTATTTAATATTAATTACTCTAAGACATGTCTATATCAGATAGGTCAACAAACAAACATTAATATCAGGTATTTAATACTGAATATTTACCAGTTTACATGAACCTGGAATGTATTGTTTAATTTATAATTACTTGATTTTTCAGCACTTACCATTTTTTAAGCCAATTAAATAAAGCTCATTTACAAATTAACCTCAAAAATATTACCCAGAGACAAAGACATACCAAGACATAATTAGGCAGACACAATGCAAGATCTAGCTTCATTTTCTAAGTTTAGTCATGAATTAGATATTACAATATAAAATCTACTAGTTTATAAAAAACAGTTGGAATAAATAAAAAATTTAAAGGCTTTTCCCCATTTTCCCTCAGTCTCAGGTGTTAGAGATGGTTTAGATAAATGTTCCTGAGAGCCCTGGTCTCAAGGCACAGGGAAAGAAAATCAAGTTCTAACAAAATGGCGGCAGGTCCAAACCAAATGGTGGCCAAACAAAACAAAATGGCCATGAAAAATTACAACACAGAACACAGAGTTAAAACACACATATAGAGCTGGCAGTCCTGATCAGACACTCCCTTAAATACAAGAATACAGTCTCTCAGAAAACCTCCTATAAAGACACAGAACTTCAGATCCAAGTACTAACAGTGTAAATGAAAATATCTCAGGTCTTCAAACACTTCAAAGGGAGGAAAGGAAGCCAGGTTGAAAGAAGAAGAGGGAGGAGGCAGGAGAAGGGGTGCGAAAGGGGTAGCCTTACAGATGTCTCCTACCACCTGCAGATACCCAGGCATTATGGGACTTTACCCTGGGCCTCCAGAGAAGGGAGGACTGGAACTCAGCCCTACCAGAAATCAGACCAATACAGAATCAGAATTCGAGTTTTCTACCAAGAGGAGGTGATCAGTCTCCAATCTTCAGCTCAGGCTGAGGCCCTTCAACCAGATTCCTGCGTCCAGGACCAGGGAACTAGAGAAAAAGGGGAAGGATAGGAATGATTAAGGAGAGGAAAGAGAGAGGGAAGGGGAGAGAGGTCAATAAAGTCTCTCATTCCTTACCAGTCAGGGCACTCTGGCCAGTTGTCCACGTCAGGAGAGACCAGGAACAAAAAGGTCCCAGTTGCGGCCGCTGGGTCTGGTCCATTGGCAGGTACTCCACTGAGTACCCCGAGTGGTCAGGATGTCAGTTGCAGCGAAGAAGAGTCCCACCAGAGTCGCCATTTGTGGCAGGAAGGGAGACCCCTCCCAGGGCCTGAAACTGGGCTCTTGTCTAACACTCGGAAATGAATTATTGCCATCAGTGTGCTTCCCCTAACAGATTCATCACATGTCAGAATCAAGAGCCATTCACTTAAAGATGAAAGATCTAGACCCTCTGCTTTTACGATGAACCAATTGTGGCATAAAAAGTTAGTTGACTTTTCCACAGTCTCACAGTTTGTTAGGGATAGTTACTGTGAGAAAAGGTGATTTCTTCCTTAAGTCAGTAAATTTCACCCCTACTATGTTAGCCTCCATTTATAGCCCAGAGGCTTATTCTCCTTCTGTGAAATCCAAATAATAATATCTGCCACCCTTTCTACCTCACACCTTGTTGTGAGAAGGGAAGGAGATAATAGGTGTGTAATAATAGTGGCTGTATAAGGTGGTATTATGATGATACTGATTTTAATGACTTAATCTGTAGGTTTCTCTGGGGCTTTTTTTCCCTTCTTAAGTGATTTGCATTTTTAAATTTAAATCTGTGGTGAAATGTGCTTACTTTGTTAAAGATTCACACCAAATCGTAGGCTGCCTCCCACAGAAGAAAGAGCCTGAGTTCTGGCATGCCTGAGACCAAGATGGTAATCTTTATTTCCTTATTCAAGAGATACATGATAATGTATCCTTTTAACTTCTTTAATTTAGTTTTCTCACCTGTTAAAGGCTACACATTCCTATCTTTTATTGTTATGAAAATTGATACAAAAAGCCTCAATATCACTGATAATTTTTTTTTTCCTGTTTGGTTTTCTCCTTATTCCTCAGATTTTGAGCTTCTTGATGGCATACACAATTTATTTATCCTTGTATTCCTATGGTTTTGCACTTAGGAGCTACACAGTATGTTTGTTAAATGAATTATTTACCAAGGTGAACAACACAGAGTGGGTCTGAGGGTAGCAGCATTTTGTAAGTCAGTGTTTTTCCAACTCTAAACAGCACAACACTGAGTTTTGTAGAGGTACTTCAGGAGCTGCTAAAATTAGTAATGAGGGCATAACTGAGAGTGAACTGTTGGCCTTTATCTTGCTTTAATCAGAACAGAAATATTTGTTTATTAATATATTGGGCTGCAATGTAAGATTGTTTTCAGAGGAAAAGGTTTTTCAGCTAAAAGAAAATTGAAGCAAGGCTTTAGAGTCTTAAAAATCACATCTCCTAATACTTCTTTTACCATTAGGCACCTTAGGCAAGTTAACCTTTCTTCGTCACAATTTCCTCATTTATCATAGGACTTACAGCATTTCAGGCTGGTTATAGATGGGCAGGAAGATATCATATGCATAACAGTTATTTCCCAATGTATTCAGCCAAGAATACCAAAGTAAGGAATTCCCCTGCATCCCAGTGATTATGATTCCACACGCTAACTGCCTGGGTCTAGGTTCAGTCCTTAGTGGGAGAATTAAGATTGCACGAGCCACAGGGTGCAGCCAAAACCAAAACAAACCAAACCAAAGTGGTTCTACCTGGTTCCAGGTGGCCGCTTGCATCAGGAGCAGGTGCATGCAGGCATTGCGTACCATGTCTTGGCTTCTGTCTTCTTTGGTTTCCCTATGAACCACACCACTGCCAAGGACACTGTTGCTGGGTTGAAAACCACAGTTTTCCAAAACTCAAAACTGGCCACTCTAGAAGAATTTATACTCATGGCCTGGGTACTTCTATGTGCAAAAATGCTTTTAAACATCAGGCTCTCCCAGTTCTAGAACCAAACTAGCCCAAGCAAGAAAACCTCCTGTAAGCAGAATGGGGAGGAAATGGCAAAGTCCCTGAATAGTATGTCTGCCTCCAGCTTCAGTGTTCACATCTCCCTGGAAGTTTACTTAGAAAATTAAATGAAGTAGGGGCAAAACTATAATATTTAGTAATGTGTAAATGGTTGGGCTTGGGAACCTATAGATCAGAACAGATGCTGGCCATAAACTACCAGCAAGCCTCGCCAAGGCTTGCCAGCTGAATGAGAGACCTAAAATGAAGCAATATTAAAATGTCTTCATGATATCTGACACAAAGATGGTTCTTGATTAATGTTCATCTCCTATCCTGCTTCCCTTGTCTCTTGAACAAAATCCAGTAAAAATTAAACAAAATGGTAAATCCAAGAAGACATCCCCAAATAACCCAAGAAGTCTAGCTTATTATCTTAGTAGTACAATATATGAATAAGGGGATAATTTCTAACACTGAAATTCACTCTGTGGTCTACAGTAAAATGGGTATATTGAAAAATTAATTGTAAACTATTCCCTGAATCAGAACCCACATGTTAAATAATAGTATAGTATATCTTAGTTATACCCAGTGGGGCCATTGTCTCTCTTCTGAGTTTATCAGTGTCCCTGCTAGGAAGAGTTAATTCATTTAATTTAGTTATATTCTGTCAGTTGCTTTAAGGCAATGTTTCCCAGGGTTGGCAGTAGAAATGGGGAACACCTTCCCAAAGCCACTTGAACCTTTTTCTCCATTCCCTCAAGTCCTTCCAAGATTTTGGTGCCTTTCTTCCTATTAAGAATCTGCCAGAATGAGCCTTTGGAAGTGTGTATACAATACACTAGGTAACTTGGCTCAGGAAAAAGTAAAACTAATCTTTGCAGGGTAGAGGTAAGGGGGTGGAGATGTCTTATTGTTGTTAGAGCAAAAGAGGAAAGAAAGAAGACAGCTATGGAGCAGATGAACTGTATGAACTCAACAGCGGAGAAGACAGGTCGAGGGGGCATGGACCAGAAGTAGAGAAGAGATGGAAGGACAAGTAATTGACCAACTTCACCATTTAGTCAGGCTTCTCTCTAGTCTCCCCATCAGGTCAAACATTTGCTTAGCATTGGGAATCTTATAGCAGTTCTTCTCTTCATGGGGCTGCTAAAAAGACTAAACACAAATTTAAGTGGTGGAGGTGCTCAGTCATGTCCAACTCTGCAACCTCGTGGATTGTAGCCCACCAGGCTTCTCTGTCTATGGAATTTTTCAGGCAAAAATACAGGAGTAGGTTGCCATTTCCTACTCCAGGGGATCTTGCCAACCCAGGGATCGAACCCATGTCTCTGCATCTCTTGCATTGGCAAGTAGATTCTTCACTGCTGTGCCACTTTGGAAGCCCAAATCTAAGGTTATCATACATAAAAGCATATGTTGCCTCTATTGACTTTTCCTGCTCTTTTACTTTCCAATCCTTATTTTCTCTTTGCCTTACCATTCTTAGTTACTTTTTATTTTAATGGAGGTATGAAAGTGAAAAGTGAAAGTAACTCAGTTGTGTCTGACTCTTTGAGATCCCATGGTCTATACAGTCCATGGAATTCTTCCGGCCAGAATACTGGAGTGGGTAGCCTTTCCTTTCTCCAGGGGATCTTCCCAACACAGGGATTGGACCCAGGTCTCCTCATTTCAGGTTGTTCTTTACCAGCTGAGCCACAAGGGAAGCCCTAATGGAGGTATAGTTGATATAAATATTATATATGTTTCATGTGTATAACACACTGATTCACAATTTTTAAAGGTTATATTCCGTGTGTAGTTATATTTTTTTATATTCTGTGTTGTACAATGTATCCTCATGGCTTATTTATACATAGTAGTTTGTATCTCTTAATCCCTTACCTCTATCTTGTCTCTCCCTTCTTCCCTCTCCTCATTGGTAACTACTAGTTTGTTCTTTATGTGTGAGTCTTTTTCTTTTTTGTTATATTGAGTTAATATAAGTGAGTAACTTGTTTTATTTTTTAGATTCCACATATATATGGTATCATACAGTATTTGTCTTTCTCTGTCTGACTGGTTTCACTTTAGCATAATAACCTCTAAGTCCATCCATACTGTTACAAATGGCAAAATTTTATTCTTTTTTATGCCTGAAGAGTATTCTATTGTATATATGTACCATATCTTCTTTGTCATTTCAGCTGTTGATGGACACTTAGGTTGCTTCCATATCATGGCCTTAGTTATAGTTATTATTTGCCTATAAATCTTTGTACATTATTTTTGGACTGTGAAGGGTTATAAGTCAACAAATATGAATTAGGATTTTTATAAGACAATCTTTAATTGTATTTAACTCTTATAAAGTATAAGTTTAACCAGATTATCTTCTTATGGATTTAAGGAAAAACAAACCATTTATACTAATAACAAAAAAAAGAATGGAAATCTTAAGCTATGAACATAACTAAGAGCAAGTGGACTCTTCAAATTGCTTACAAAATAAACCAAAGTACCAACAAGAACACTGACATACATATCATAATACGTTTCTACGTAGTCAATATAAAGCTGTATATTTCAAAATATACTTCTGAAATTCTTTGTTTTAATATAATCCATGTGGAAAAAGATGTAAGAATGTTCAAAATTGTTCCTCATCAGCTCATACAATTTTAGGCATTGATGTAGCAGCATTTTGAATAATTGTCAAAGAAGGAAATGGCAACCCACTCCAGTGTTCTTGCCTTGAGAATCCCAGGGACAGGGGAGCCTGGTCGGCTGCCATCTATGGGTCGTACAGAGTCGGACACGACTGAAGCGACTTAGCAGACTTAGCAGTCTTATGGTATTGATTATATAAAAATAATAGCAAATATTTAAGGACTTACTATGTGCCAGGTACTGACTGTATTAGTTCATATAACACAATACTACTAAGTACATGTAATTATTATTCCCATTTTATAAATAAGGAAAGAAAATAATGGTTAAAGATGAGCTTCTATAACTTATGCAAGGATAGACAGCTTGAAAGTGGTGGAGCTGGGATCTGAACCCAGGTGGCCTGGACCAAATTTTAAACTTTTAAGTTACTTAGCTTTTGTGAAAACAAAAAACAAAAAAATCATTTTTAAAAGACCATCTTAAAGTTAGCATTAACCAAAGTGAACAGTTAAAACTGGATATGGAACAACAGACTGGTTCCAAATAGGAAAAGGAGTATGTTAAGGCTGTATATTGTCACTCTGCTTATTTAACTTATATGCAGAGTACATCATAAGAAACACTGGGCTAGATGAAGCACAAGCTGGAATCAAGATTGCTGGGAGAAATATTAATAACCTCAGATGTGTAAAAGACACCACCCTTATGGCAGAAAGTGAAGAACTAAAGAGCCTCTTGATGAAAGCGAAAGAGGAGAGTGAAAAAGTTGGCTTAAAGCTCAACATTCAGAAAACTAAGATTACTGCATCCGGTCCCATCACTTCATGGCAATAGATGCGGAAACAGCAGAAACAGTGGCTGACTTTATTTTTCTGGGCTCTAAAATCACTGCAGATGGTGACTGCAGCCATGAAATTAAAAGACGCCTACTCCTTGGAAGGAAAGTTATGACCAACCTAGATAGCATATTCAAAAGCAGAGACATTACTTTGCCAACAAAGGTCTGTCTAGTCAAGGCTATGGTTTTTCCAATGGTCATGTATGGATGTGAGATTTGGACTGTGAAGAAAGCTGAGAGCCTAAGAATTGATGCTTTGGAACTGTGGTCTTGGAGAAGACTCTTGCGAGTCCCTTGGACTGCAAGGAAATCCAACCAGTCCCTTCTAAAGGAGATCAGTCCTGGGTGTTCATTGGAAGGACTGATGTTGAAGCTGAAACTCCAATACTTTGGCCACCTGATGCGAAGAGCTGACTCATTTGAAAAGACCCTGATGCTGGGAAAGATTGAGGGCAGGAGGAGAAGGGGACGACGGAGGATGAGATGGTTGGATGGTATCACTGACTCAGTGGACATGAGTTTGGGTGGACTCCCGGAGTTGGTGATGGACAGGGAGGCCTGGAGTGCTGCGGTTCATGGGGTTGCAAAGAGTCAGACATGACTGAGCGGCTGAATTGAACTGAGCTGAAAGTTAATGGAATTTATACTTTATAAGGCCCTTTTCAGATCTTTTTCAGCTGATCTTTTTCAAGGTGAGGGAGAAGAAAAGGTTAATCTTCAATACAGCCTTATTTTTCAAAAGTAACATCTGTGGCTTTTTTTTGAAAGGATAGGTCAAGCACTTCCGTGGCGATGTTTCAAAAACTTTTGCAAAGTGATTGAAAATGGTATTTACCAAATACTTGACTATACCAACTTGTAGAATTTTAAGAAGTGAATATAAATAATTTCACCTAGGAATAGCCTCATGCAATGCTTATTAAGCATCCATAAAAGAAATCTCACTTCTTAATGTATGTATGTTATTAAGAGTCAAAGATAACAGTAAAACTATTTCATACTTTTTAACATGGACACAGACTAAATTAATTGGCCAAATTAATTATTCAATTTTATGAATTAAATATATCTTTTATTTTATAATTTGGAAGGAAAAGTGAAAAGGAAGGAAAGATAAAATTTTTTTAAAAAAGAAATGCTGAAATTACTGGAAATCAATTTTCTTTTCATCATTTAGAAGCACATTGTGTAGTGAAAAACAAAAGAACACTTCTAATATGAAGGAGATTCAATCATATATGCCAATATCTGTTTCTAGGTACAGGAAATGATTTGTGATAATTTTCTTTTAAATGGTGTCTATTCTAACAACTGACTGATCTAACTGTTCTAATAGTCTTAATGGTGAAGCTGCCTAGATAGTTCTTTAATAAAATAAAATGCTAGGCAGGTGTTTGTGCACTTTAAGAAAAGAACAGTTAGTTAAAAATTTTATAAAGCTGTTATGACTTGAGCACAGAAGTCTTTTTAGAATGGATATATTACCTGGGATTTTTAACTGATACAAAGGATATTATGCAAATAATATCATTTTTAGGAATTTTTAAATACAAGCATGTTTAATGCAAGTGATTTTCACTTTGTGGAATAATTTATTATGATCACATTTTCTAGTTTGCATACTTATATAAGTTATATTCCATGGGAAAATGTTTTGACCTATAATCATAATTCATAAATAAAAATACAAAATAAAATAAAAATAATGATAATACAAGTAATACTAAAAATAAGAAACATACATTTGCAATAGTGAAAAAAAAAAGAGATCCTAACTCAGGTTCAATAGATAATCTCAATTCTAAATAAATAGTCTCCTTTGAAAAGTATAACTTTAAGGAAGAATATTTTTTGAATATATTGAGGCCATCAATTACTTTTAATAATTTTTAGTAAAAGCTTAGCTTGTTTGCTTTAAAACATTTCATACTTAATGGTTTCTGCTAAATTAGCATGTCTTAATTATTTGTTTAACTAGCAAGTCTTCTGAACTATATGTATTAGTCCTTAAAAGGGTGTTTATTTTCATTGTTTTGGTTGAAAAAGACTGGTTCCTTTCATTTTTTTCTCCATTGGTGAACTATACTTATGGGATATTAGGTAATACAGAAGAATCAAAACCATCATTTGGTAATGCCAAGGTTTCATCTCATGTAGGGAAACTAGACTGGTCTCAGAAAGAAAATAAAATGCAAGAGTAAACATCAGTGGAAGAGTGGTGGAAAGTGGTTTCAAGTGATGAGTAAAAGAGAAAATTATTACATGTAAACATAAGTAGAGAGGATTAAGCCAATCAGTAAGAATAAGGAGGGCACTATAACTTTATTATTGAGCTATGTAGTAAGTGCACAGATGAGTTAGTGTACATGCAAAACCTCACAAAAAAGGACTATGACTACTATTTAATACATTTCCTCATAACTTAAAATGCATATTAACAGTATATGCATATCACACATTTGTTTACATATAAATTACTGGTCACTGCAGCTCAAAAATTAAAATATTTAATGTGAGTCAATAAAAAAAATGTTAGTAAGTGAAGGGCAGTTGGGTGAAATATATAGTCCTCTTTATCTATGATTCCATTTCCCACTTAACAGAGATAATAGGTGAAGATACATTTAACTTTTTTTTGAATGCCACTGTTAAAGGAGAACATAAAAAAACAAAAAAAATCACAAATTGGTTGACTCATGGCACAAGATACTGCCTTGGTTCTAAGAAGGTAATAAGGAATAGTGGACAGTGTGGTGAGTCCAAGAGTGAACCTTTTGTTTGAAAGAGAACGCTTCTCCTGCTGAGGGTTGCTATGAGGTATTCTATATCAAGAGGAGAGTAAAAAAGCTGGCTTAAAACTCAACATTCAAAAAACTAAGATCATGGCATCTGGCCCCATCACTTCATGGTAAATAGATGGGAAAACAATGAAAACAGTGAAAGACTTTATTTTCTTAGGCTCCAAAATCACAGTGGATGGCGACTGCAGCCATGAAATTAAAAGATGCTTTCTCCTTGCAAGGAAACCTATGACAAACCTCGACAGCATATGAAAAAGCAGAGACATTACTTTGCTGACAAAGGTCCGTCTAGTCAAAGCTATGGTTTTTCCAGTAGTCATGTACAGATGTGAGAGCTGGACCATAGCAAAGGCTGAACACCAAAGAATTGATGCTTTCAAACTGTGGTGTTGGAGAAGACTCTTGAGAGTGCCTTGGACTGCAAGGAGATCCAACGAGTCCATCTGAAAGGAAATCAACCCTGAATACTCATTGGAAGGACTGATGCTGAAGCTGAAGCTCCAATACTTTGGCCACCTGATGGGAAGAGCCGACTCATTGGAAAAGACCTTGATGCTGGGAAAGACTGAAGGCAGGAGGAGAAGGGGATGATCAAGGAAGAGATGGCTGGATGGCATCACCAACTCAATGGACCTGAGCTTGAGCAAACTCCAGGAGATAGTGAAGGTCTGGGAAACCTGGTGTGCTGCAGTCCATGGAGTCACAAAGAGTTGACACAACTGAGTGACTGAACAACAATTCTATGTCAAAAGTTGCTGGACCTACCCCTGCTCCCCTCATGCCCTTCCCAACCACCCTCCCCCAGCCCACACAAGCTGAAAATCCAACTTTAACTGAAGCCTTTCAATTTTTAAAAGTTGACAAAAAGTAGATTAAAAATAAAACCCTGTGTGGCCCAACACCTATGGGGCTAATAAATTACTTTTGTGGTTAGATTTTACATAAAATCGGTTATATAAATAGATTTATTTAAAAGATTTTATATAATATATGACCTCTATTATGTGCTGTGCTAAGAGCTGGGCATATAAACTTTAGTGTGATTTTAAGGAGCTTACTATTTGGTAGGGGAGGAATAAATCAATAAATACAGTGATGTGTGTAATAAGTGCTATGATAATCAATGGTCAATTGATGGTTCTTCAACACTGAAAAATTCTATGTCATCAAAGAAAGATAAAATAATATTCAATATGATTTTCTTAGATAAAAAAGTACTATCCTAATATATTTTGGAAAGGTCAAAAAAGAAAATGGAATGTAAACAAAAAGAAACAATATTTAAAGTATCAGTGGGAAGTCAGAACATCTTACTTGATAATTTTGATTAATTAATATACTCTTAAATTGCTGGTGATGAAGGAAAAAATTGATAAAAATTCTTTTTGGCTCTTGAATATAGGGTTCCAGTGTTTGCTTAGTGAATCATAAGTGAACTAAAATGGAAGTATGGTACCTTTTACCATAATGTAGAAGATGTCAGGGATTTTGCTTTTAAATAAGACCAAAGTGCCAGGGTGCAAAATATAACCCTTGAAAAGTTCCATGTAAGCCTTTTGATTCAAATTTATGAGGTTCCCTAGAAACATCTTTACCTTATATAAGTTGTTGAGACAGAAGCATTTGAAGGGAGAAGAGGTGTTCTAGGTAAAATGGAACAATCAACTTTACAACTTCTCTGAATTTAAAAACTCAAGTGCAATAATTATTTTTCTGTCTTTCTTGATATACTTCCTATCTCCCCAATATACATAGACACAAACACACACAAAGATAATCTATGGTGCTAGAAACTCCTTGAACATTTAATCTATATTTGTGTTTCTCTTTACTTAAAAGCACACATACACACAAACATTATTATCAAATTAATTTTTGGAAAACATTTAAATTTCATTTTAATCACTAATTTGTGTAGATATTAAAATATTTACATATGATCTATAAAAATATTTCAATAAATTGGCTAAACAAATTTGTTAAGATTTATGTGCATATTGTTTATATGTACACTTGTGATAAGTACATTTGTACAAGATTTCTAGATTGTTTGACTTATAATATCTGTATCAGCAAAGCAGTGCTTTAATGTTTGTACAACAAGCAGCTGCCTTATTAAACTAAATATTATAACAGTATTTATGATTATAGGATTCTAACTCATTTATTCCATAAATGCTTTCCAACAACCAATTATAGCTCAGGCTCTTTGTTAAACAGTAAAAAAGACACTATTCTTAAAAAATTGAGAGTTGGAGAAATGATTAAAAAAAAAAACAAAACTGCTTCGATTGGTACATACACTTCTAAGCAGTATGATATCACTTACTGAATCCTACAACTTGGAGGTATTTGGGGGAATATTTACATTTTCTAGATACAAGAACATGGGTAGGGAAGAAAGTGCTTCCAGAGAAATTCAGAAAGCAGTTTTACACAGAACATTTAAAAGACTACTGTCTCCCCAAGAGTTCATGGTGCTACTTTGGTATATCAGGGACTTTATAAAAGTTGTATGAGAGTGCTGAGGGATTCTATCCTCTTTACTAAGGTTTTGCTTCCCTGGTGGCTCAGAGGTTAAAGTGTCTGCCTGCAATATGGGAGATCTGAGTTCAATCCCTGGGTTGGGAAGATCCCCTGGAGAAGGAAATGGCAACCCACTCCAGTATTCTTGCCTGGAGAATCCCATGGACGGAGGAGCCTGGTGGGCTACAGTCCACAGGTCGCAAAGAGTCGGACAGGACTGAGCGACTTCACTTCACTTACTAAGGTTTGAGTAGTGTAAGGGGCATACAATGGGTTTCTCTGATAGCTCAGTTGGTAAAGAATTCACCT
Organism: Bubalus kerabau; assembly: GCF_029407905.1. Taxonomy (NCBI): domain Eukaryota; kingdom Metazoa; phylum Chordata; class Mammalia; order Artiodactyla; family Bovidae; genus Bubalus; species Bubalus kerabau. The sequence goes on along the minus strand of NC_073629.1, from coordinate 63,144,141 downwards.
GCATGGCAGGAGACACTGGTTCAATTCCTGGGTTGGGAAGATCCACCGAAGAAGTGATAGGCTACCCACTCCAGTATTCTGGCCTAGAGAATTCCATGGGTACAAGATGGTATGGTGATATATATGGATGGTTGGACAAGTGGGAGAATCTGGAGAAGACCAAGGCTTTACATTTTACTACACGTCACGAGCACAGATTGAGATTTTCACTTGTGTAAAGTTAGTACCGTCCTGGTAAATTAAAGTTATATGAAATTTGTTGAAAAGATGGGTCACAAAATTAAAATAAAACCCAAATGAACCCACAAAAACCTAACAGAGAGGAGAACACTGCTGCAAAGAATAAACTGGATGAAGTCCAATAAAAAGTTGACTTAGATAAAAACAACATATATATATGATAGAAAACTTGTTCTGTTGTGTGCAGGAGATAAGCAACTGAAACTTATTTTCTGGCATGTTTAAAAATAAAATTGAAGATAACTTGTGGCAAATTTATTCCATAACTTCACTAAAGTTGGGGGAAAATCCAGTGGTTCCATTATTTTTTATAAGTAAAAATGCATATTCAAAGGAAAAAAATAATAATAAGATCTATTTGAGAGAAAATGTTGTGAAGTACCAGTCTGAAGAAATAGTATATAGTTAAAATTCCTGAATGCCATGCATATTAAACATATTATTTAAATCTTTATGTCCTAATTAGTTTTGTGTATTTGCTTATAAATTTTTATGTATATTCTTATTTATTTTCCATGTGAATTTGCCCTTTGTTTCCACAGATGATATATTTCTCTGGGGAGGGAGTATAGTAGCACCTAGAGCACCGAATGGGGGAAAGCAGATTTTCTTAGCGTTGAATAATTGCTTTTATTATCCTTACAGTTTGAAAAATATGTCAGCCTAATATCTCAGTAAAAATGCAAAATTAAAAATGAATATAGAAAATAACATGCATGTTTCTCTGACATTAAATCACCCTTTTGTACCAAATGCAGCACAAATGGCCCTTAAAGGGCGGGGCAGGGGGATGTCCTGTGCGAATAGTGGATGATCAAAGAACACATGGGCAGCTACACTCAGTGACACTGGCCGTGTCAAGGACAATGTATTCTGAATTCTATTTTGTATTTCTTCTGTGATGTTGTGCCAGAACACAAATATATAGACACAGATATATACATATATGCGCTCATATATATATATATTTTACAGAATTTAAATAATTCACTCAAATAAATTATTTAAATGATTTAAAAATTCTTTTGTCAAACAGATTAATGGAACCTTCCTATTCAAAAGATAAATCATTTTATATGAAGTGGCAAAGACTTCAGGGGCTAATAAAGGTTTTATGAGAGATAAACTTTTAATGAATTAATATTCTTGCATGTAGTTATTTTTTATAAACACAAATATACACACAAATGCTTACAATGATATATCAACCTCTTTGACTGATTTTTAAGGAACCAGTATCCACAGTGTTAAAAATAATGTATTTTTATAGATTTGATTTTTAGAAACTGATGGATTATAAATCACAAAACAAAGTAGAAGGAAATTTAAATAACAGTGCTATACATGTTATTATTTGTGGAATGAGATAAAATAAACCTCTTTCTATTTGTAACCAAATGAATCCAGTAATCATTTGTTTTGAGCAATTTTATATATGCCGTTTTCTAGGGCTTGAAATGTGTTTGGCACTTAAGTCTTTTTGCTGTGTAGGTCTTAATCAGAAATATATTTTGCTCTAGAAAATTATGGTGAACTAGTATTTGTATAACAAGACCTTAAGACCCTGGGAAAATTTTTAAGGATTTTTATGAATCTCAGTACACATTCTTCAGCTAAATTTTGGCATAGTTTCAATTGAGACTCCAGTGAAATTCAATTGGTTTATTTTATAATTAAAAACAAGGAAATCATAGTAACAAAAATATATAATGTATAGCACTCGTGTTTATAATAGAAACATCCATAAAGAAAGAAACATGTTCTAACTTTTCTCATTATTCCAAAGGGAATTGCATCTTTAATCACACAAAGCACAACTGCTTTCTAATTTTGTTTAAAGTGTTTCAGTACTTACAAAAACCAGATCAGGTTATTGTAAATCTAGAGCAAATTAGAATCCCTGGCCTCTGCTCAGCTCTATGTAAGGGTTCTATGTAAATCATAAATTTAATGGCATACTAAGACACACATCTGTTTCAGTTTTGTAGAAGTTAATAATCTAACTACAGAGTATTTAAACACTTCTTTCATTAACTGGAAAACTGAGTCAAAGATAGATTTCCCTCAGTGATAAGGGGTAACAAGTTACCTCCAAATTTTGATAAGCTATAAATTTACCTAAACAGTTAAAGAGTTCTCTAAAGATTGAATTTAGTGTCTATTTTGACATCACATGATTTCCTCCTGTATAGAAATATTCAACATAAACAAACTGGTCAGCATTATCATCTCAAATCTACATCTGCATAAATTTTTTTGATTTATATAAATCATATTTAAAATCATTTTGTTATAGGGCACCGGAGAGAAAGTAAATATTGAGCAATTATATGAAATGTCAAAAATAATTTTTAAAAATATTTTTCAGATTCCTTATTTGATTATCCATAAGCTTATTTTAACATGATAAACGATAGTCTTCTGGGGATCCATATTATTTAAAAATAGGTTACATTCTTTGATTTCTGGAATATTTACATTTTATAGCTGGAAGTCTTTTCTCTGATTTTATTTTAACAAATTCAATTATTTTCTCTGATTTTAACAAACTATAAATATTTTTCATGTTATTTCCATGACATCTTCCTTGAGATATGCCACTTCATATATAGCAGTAACAGCATATTTGCATAAATTATTGCGTTTCAATTATCATTATATAATAAACAGGAAATTAGCTTTTCTTGCAGTGTAGTCCACATTGTCTGAACAAGAAATATATGTGGTTTGAATTTGGGTCATTAAATTCAGGTAGTAAAGACACAGTACTAATTAAATTGGTGTCATAAATTACATTCCCATAATGAGGGGGAACACTCTTTTAATGCAATAATACTCCTCTTAAGTTATATTGTAGATATGTGATTTTTGGTAACCAGTACAGTTGGATAAGAGATGTGTTCAGTACAGCACATCCCTATCACTGAATCAAAATCATTCAAAGAATATATTATCCACCTGATGGTTTGACAACTTTTTAATGTAGAACAGCTGGAGAGATTATTTATATATTTTTATTGTTTCACCTAAACCAAAATTTCTTCATTAAATATCACGCAACAAAACCTTATCATTACCAAATCATTCAGTACTTCTTTGAGATGCAGACTACATTTTAATGTGATTCTAAATTTGGATACTGATTAAAAAAAAAAGATTCTTTTCTAATGCACTTTACTTATCACAAAAACATATGCCTATTACATCATTGTTTGGTCTAGGACCTAAGTGATGGATTTCATAGTGACTTTAAGAATGCATTGTAAAAGAGTTACAATAAGTTGAAAACCTAATTATAAAGATTTAAATTATTCTTGAAAATAGAGATGGCAACATTGAATTATCTTATCAAGAAACTAAGATGAGAACTAGGTTGAGAATAAAAACCTTTGCAAATTGCTGTTCTAGTTTCCATATGCTCAAACTTATTTTTATTAAAATATATACAACAAATAAAGGTCTTTTTAAAATAAAAAAGATGAGTTAAAAAAATAACCACCATATTAATTAGAGAACAAAATAATAAATAATGTTAGTAACAGCTAATATATATGATCAGAAAAATCAAAAAGTCCAGGTCAAACATTTCCTGTTACATAATTGTAGATGATCAAATATTTTCAAAACTGAAACAATTTTGTGTTTAAAAAATACTAAAATGACATATTAAATTATTATTTTATGCTGTATCATTAAGATACCTTTAATGTGTTCTAATATGAAATATTATAAGTTTTATATAATTATATTTTTGACTCACTCTCTGAAATGCAAAGAGGGCATTTGTGAGTTTGTTTCCTGACTCTTAAAAGCATTTTGCAAGTTTTGCCATATACAATACAATGAACTATGACATGAATAATCAAAGTCATATTCTCAGAGGCACTAAAAATTCAATTTAGACTTCTGTGAATTGCTATTTGGTTATCTTTGAGGGTTTAGATTCAATCAAAGTGGAGTTGCCTCTACTATTAACCACTGCCTTGCTCTTGTTCTCATCCAATGCATACTGCTTTACTAAGAACTGCCCACTTTATACGCTTTATATTTAAAACAGAGTTGTGATTTTAGGTTACTTTTAGTTTTAGAATTTTTCAAAAAATTTAAAGAAGTTTCATCTGTATTGTTGATAGAGGTTTGCATATATAGAAAAGAGATGAGAATTTATGATAAAAAATATTATAAGACGTCATAGGCAGCTTTCTATAAAGAGAGTGTTCTTATACTTACACTTCCTGGTTCGACAGACACATTTATAGAAGATCTTTAGGACATGATTACAAAAAATCCTCAAGGTGCAGAGATTACCCAACAGTTATGAGAATAATCTATGGAAAGAAAGATTAACTTTGAGTTTGGTAAGACTCAGTGGAGCAATGATTATGAGGGGTATCTTTTTTAACTTGCTTACTTTTGAGTATCATAATGGTAAAAAAAAAAAAGGTATAATCTTTTGTACACAGTTAGACAAATATAAATACTTTAGGTGCACAGAAAGAGTCAAGCTACCGGTTATTTTGGTAGATATTTAAAGATGGGGTTTCCCTGGTGGCTCGTAAAGAATCTGCCTGCAATGTAGGAGACATGGGTTCGATACTTGGGTCAGGAAGATCCCCTGGAAAAGGAAATGGTAACCCACTCCAGGATTCTTGCCTGGGAAATCTCATGAACAGAAGAACTTAGAGGGCTACAGTTCATGGGGTAGCAGAGTCAGACATCACTTAGCAACTAAGCAACAATAACAGTTACAAAATAATATGTATTTAATAAAGGATGTGATTATATACTTCTAAATAATATCATTAAGCACAGTACACCAGAATCACATTTATAATACAGTTGAAACTATCATTAGTTTTGGAGACTGCATCTCTACATTTTAGATAGGGTTTGTCCTTCTTGGACCAAGATTTACTCAGCCTGGAGAGAACCGGGAGAAGAGTTAAAAGCTTATTGGCTTTGGCAAGTGCTTTCATATGTTTCTGCTTTCATGGAAAATGAGTTTTGATTTCTTTTCAGCCTACATGCATGGCAAAGTTAAGATGAAAAACAAAGCTAGGAACTTTCAACCAGCTCTAGTTTAGTTTGGGTATTTATATATGGCTTTGATTTGCTCTAGAGCTTTAAAAGATTTATTTTCTAGAGTAGGGAAAACTAGTTTCAGCACTAAGCATCATTGAGCAGTGACAATGAAGAAAAGGGAACACAGAGTTCAGGATGAAATCTAGCTAATTTTATTTCTATTTCTATGTTAGAAACCAGACCAGTTTCACCTGTTTTTTGCTTAATTTTAGAACTCTCACAGAGCTCTCTCATCACAGGCAAAAATAATGAATACAATCTAGTCTCATTGGTCTCTACAGAGTGTAGCTCAAACTTCATATAATTTTTGGCCCACTATCAAGATCTGGATCTTCTCCCTGTACCACCCTAGTCTTCCTCTGTGTCCCCTTTTAGAATTGGCTTACCTATATCCAATTTTGCTGGAGTTGGGTGTTGAACAGGTTACTCCCAGTGTTCTGCTGGCTTAGACTAACCACAATATTTTGCAACCCTGCTCATTTTCCTACTTTTTCAGATTCTTTAAATTGGTACCTATATTATTAGTATTCACACTTGTATTTTGACATGTACCTCATCACTTTGCTCTAAAGAAAGATGCCTGGATGGTAAATAGCTTTAAAAGTTAGCATAATTTCTGTATCAGAAATATGTGAACCCATTGAATAAAATAATCTTTAGTTTCTTAAAGATGTTTAAATTAAAAACACGAGTTTCTACAGTTGGAAAAAACATGTATGGTTAAAATGTTTGAAGCCCATCAATCTCTCAAACCACATAAACTAATGAGTTCCTTCTGTTTTCTTTGAATGAAATCACCATGAGTGGTTAGATGTTGATTTAACATAAAACAAATGGGAATGGGTGTTTCCTTTGTCCTTTGTAGGATTTATTTTTAAAAACAATTAGCAAGTATTATGAATAAGTCAATGATTTTGCCATTACTTAAAGAATAATATAGATTGAGTAGTTAAATTGATTGGATTGCAGAGAATGCATAACATACTCCAACTCTCCTTAGCTTGCTAACATCTGCAGACATTATTAAGCTTCTCATTTCATTTTTTTCTTACCATAACACCTGTATTGTTATAAATTATGTTTTGAATTGTCATGAAGTGTCAGGCAAATTATGTTGTCTGGATATGTGTGTGTGTCATTTAAGTGTTCCTTTGTAATGCAGGTTTGTGGCTAACAGCTTAATCTTGAATATATCAATGCAATTAAAAAGCTCTGTTTCAGTCCTTTGTGAATACAGAGAAGGATGAAGCATTATTATGTTTGAAGTGTAAGGAAAGAATTAAAAATTCCTTAATATTTAAAACATTACCTCCTAGAGAATGAATACATTTAGATATAATTTTAAAAACACCAAGCTTATTATATTCTCAGGAAAAAAAGCACTGAACCCTTTGAACTCTATAAAATACATATCCTATTGAATTAAAATTAAAAACCTGTGTGAGGCATTTCCCACTCCCTATAGTTTTAACCCACTTCTGACAATGTCTTCCCCCTCCCATGCATCCTCCTTTTTTTATAGTCTCTTCAGGAACATAGTGGAGAGTGACTCACTTATGTCTTGAACATCAAAGTACGTCAGACCTAAGAAATGTAGACAGTGAGTTCTTCCTGAGATTCTTTCTGAGAGAGTTAAATAAATAAGTAAATGGGCAACAACATGGGCAGCTTAAATTAGGCAAAAATTTCTACTGATTACTTACTAACCTTACTAAATAAAAACTTCAGCCCAAGTTTTGCCTGCCCAAAGAAAATAGGATTAGACTGATCTATGCATTCACTGGGAATCATTCCTGGATAAATGAAAAATCTTCAAAGATGAACAAAAGAAAGGGCTAAAATTTTTCAGTAAATGCAAATTTTTATCTGTTTGAAAAATTTTGGTTTATAATCGTGAATAAAATAATTTTAAGTTCCAAAAGGAGACCATGATATAAATGACCTCTGAGGTCTGAGAGTTCTGTAAGTTTACCTTCTTTTTGACTAAATTGTGACAGATGTAAGAATGAAATATGGTTTCACACTAGTTCTGCATAACTGTGTTTTGTTCCTAAACTTGTTTATATCCTGCATCAACAATATTTGAATTATGTTATGCAAATGGAAGTGTTTATGTAGTTTAAAGCACCAATGCTTTAAGTGGCTCCTCTTATCTTTTTTTTTTTTTTTTTCCTCTTATCTTTAATATTGGTGAGAATATTAAAACATCAACACAGTGAGTAGAAAAAAAATTGATCATCAAGGATTCTTGTTTGAATCTGAGAAAATTAAAATGAATCAACCAAAAGAGCATGTTTCAGTTATTTACACATATGTACTTTTAACTTGATTTTTTACAAGTTGAGAGAAAACTTGACCAATAGTTGTATTTACTTTAGTACTACAAATATCTGGCTTTGTGACAAAATATAGGTATTTAGAGTCTTCATGTCTTTAGAAAAATCTGCTGTTGACATTTTAATAACACTGTTATTTGAAATGATTTCTGAAGTATGATGACTGCAGCATACCCACAGCAACAAACAGTATATATTGTTTCTGAAAGCAAAGAATCTCGTTTCATTCTATTTTCTAGAGGTTTTAAATCTTGGAATATCAGTTTTTCCTGAAAACCAATGCAAACATGCTTCTTTAATTGATGTCTGCATTCATTAGCATAAACAGTGATTTCGAAATACATCTGAAAATGTAGGCACTTTCAGTTCAGAAATTTTGTAATTAAAAAAAAAAATCCAGGTTTGATTTTATTCATATGCAAAGGACACAACTGGGTTTCAAACATTTTTCAAGCACGATTTTCTCCGTCGTGGTCTGTTATCTTCAGTTTGGGTCCATCGTAGGCGCTGCCTGGCTGTTTGCTGACACTACCAACAGAGAGGTGCAAGGAAGTGTGGTCAGAGGACAAGAGCAAACGCAGTTTCAATGTAAGGAAATGAGGGAAACAGACCTAAATAGCGCGATGAATGCACTTGCGAGAAAAGAGCCTTGTAGTCTCCTTTCCTTCCTTTGCTTATCCTGGTGGATTTAATCAAAAACAAACAAAACGCTCTTGTGAAATACAGTCAATAAAGTCAAACTTTGGCTAGCTCTCTGTAACTACAAAGAAAAAGTCATCGCAATTAAAAAAAAATGTAACTTTCATTAACAAGCCCGCCGGAAATCTCAGGTATCAAAGACGCATTAACCCTGGAGCGTCCCCCGCGCGCCGCAGCCGGACGGAGGCAGCCGAGGCGAACAGACGTTCTTTCTCCTCCGAACAGTCACACAAAAGAAGGGCCGCGGAAACTAAAAGTTTCGGGGCCTCCGGCTCGCTGCGCGGAGAAAAGAGAAAACCTGGAGACGGGGTGGGTAAAAGACGCATCCTGGGCGCCTCTCAGAAGTGCAGGCAAGGAGAGAGCTCCCGAGCCTGGAGGGAAGCGGGGAGGGGACCCCCGAGCTGCAGGCCAGCCCCCAGCGCCCCGCCTCGGAGGCCGGAGTTTCGCGGTCTCCCAAATACCTTTCACCCCGTTCCAGAAATAAAATAAATGTTTTTAAAGTGCGTGTGTGTAGACAGGATGGACAGCGCGCGCTGCAGGAGCGCGCGGAGGATCGAGCGCGCAGTGAGTGGAGTTTGGAGAGGTGGGGGGATCAGCATGGAATGGGTGTGTTGATGCAGAGGGGCGGTGGGGGGTGGACTGAATGCGGAGCCCCGGGACCGAGGGGAGGGCGAGTCGACGGGGAGGGGAAAGGAGGGGCGCTAGCCACCACTGGCCGCCTCCGGGGCGCGTTCCGCGTCCGTGCGCGCGCGTCCCTCGCCGCCGCCGCCGCCGCCCGGACAGCCCTGCGGCCGCCGGGCCGGCGGAGCAGGGGCCGGCCAGTTCTCTGGCGGCTGCTGGGCCACCGCCGCCGCCACCCGAACCTCTCGAGCCCGTAAGTGTCCCCTTTCGCTCCCCTTCCCCTTGCTCGGGTGCACCACCGCTGCAGCTGCTCAAATGGAGTGGAAAATGGCTATTGGGCAGCAATGAGTTATAGATTATCTGCTCCACGTTTTGTACTTAGCAGCCTGTAATCTTTTGAGTTTGCCTGAGCCCTTTGCTGGAAAAATCAGGAGGGAGAGATTTATCCTTTGTCGCTGTACACGCTAATATGTTTATATGATTAGCCGAACTCGCGGGGCTGGGGAGGTGGGGATTTGGGGTGGAGGAGGAGGAGGCCGAGGAGGAGGAGGAGGCTGGAGGTGACTCCAGTTCAGACCTCGCGGAGAGTCTGTGTCAGGACTTCGCGCTCCCCCGTCTCGCTCCTTCTCTCTCCCTCTCTCTCTTCTCTCACACACACACGCAGAGGTACCGGAGCGAAATCGGGAGCTTACCGGAGAATTCCTCGGGATCGTCGGAGTCGGGAGGCGGGGGGGGGGGAAACCTCCCCTCCGTTGCTGGCGTGACTCGTCCCTACACCTCTCCGCTTCCCCAAGCCCCAGCCCTCGCCTTCACCCAGTCTTGGGGGGGGCAGCGGTCACCGTTCCACCTCGGCCTAGGGACCCGAAATGTGAGGAGGGGCCGCTGCCGTTTCCCTCCCCAGGCCGCAGGGTCGGCTCGAGGATGCCAGCCCGGCCGGCGCGGACGGCGGGCTGAGTGGCTTCGCCTGACGAACTGAGTTGGCCTCGCGCCGCCGGCGTCTGCTCGCCCCTCCCGCGTCTGCCGCTCGGAGGGGACACTCAAGTCTGCGCACCTCTGTCGGTTCTTTCCTCCGTCACCCCTTTCCCTCCGCTTCCCGAATTTCTGATCTTTCTGAAGGAGCGTGCGGTCTGGGGGCGCGCGCGCGTGTGCCAAAGACCCCTCTCGCTGAGTGGTGTGTGGGAAACTGCAGGAAAATGTTGACCTAACCCCAGGAGCCGCCCGGCGCTGGCTGCTTGGCTGGAGGAGGAGGAGGCGGCGGCGGCGGCCAAGCAGGAGGACGAGCCGAGCCGAGCCGCGGCGCTGTGTCCGGCCGGCGAGTCGCGGCGCTGCCTCCCGCGCGGACTCGGCGGCCGGCCTCGGCCCTCGCCGGCCCGAGTGGCCGCAGCCCTCTGCGCCTCTCCCCGCGCGGCCCCTGCGCCAGACGGCCCGCCCCCGGGGCGCGCTCGCAGACCGAGGTAAGAGCCGCGGGAGCGAACAATGTGCCTCTGTGCCGGGCTTTGGAAACCTGTTTGCTTTGCTCCTCCCGCACAGGGGTGGATGCTGAAGGTGTAGGGAGCCGAGGGTGAGTTGGCACTCCGCTGTTAAAGTTCGGCGGGGGCAAGAGGGAGAACAGCGCGGGCTCGGGGTACTCGCCCCCACCCCCACCTCCCCCTCCTCGGAAATCCATCCGCAGAACTCCCCTTCCTGTCCAGCCTGCTGCTGCTTCGCCCTGCCAGTGTCGTGAAGTCCTCTTGGTTACAGCCTAGTTGAAGGGGACTCCGGGGGGGGGGGGGGATAGGGGAGTGTTTTTTGATTTACTGAGAGCCTGGGTCAGAAGGTGCCGTTCGCTTTTTCACAGCCTGTCTGGGGAGGCAGAAAGTGGGGCGCGCCCCCGCCGGAGGCCCGGCGGGGAGCTCTTCCCTGTCCCCCCCGCCCCTCCTACTTGCAGATCCGTCCGGGGCTGTGAGTGCAGCCGGGAGGCCCCGGAGGGGAGCTCGCCCCTGTCCCCCACGCCCCTCCTACTTGCAGATCTGTCCGGGGCTGTGAGTGGAGCCGGGAGGCCGAACGCTGGGAGCGAGTTCGGGGCAAGTGGGCGGGGGGTGAGGGGCCGATGGGATGAGTTGTTGTGGGTGGTTGTTTCTTTTTGTCGGTGGTTAGGTGGTGTGGAGAGGCGAGGATGACAGCAAAGCGCAGCCAGATGTGGCCAGGCCGGCACGGGGGCTGGCAACGATTAAGGGCGGCGGGGCCGGGCGGGCGGCGGGGCCGAGCACCCAGCGGGCCCCAGGAAGGCCAAGTGCCTCCCGCACCGGCAGTGAGAGGGCAGCAGCGGGCTGCGCTGGGCCTGAGGGCGAAGTTACGGGGTGTGGGCTTCTGGGCTTGGCGCTGGGGCTGCGAACTTCTGGAAACCTGGCTTGTGGGACCAGGGTGCCGGGTGGGGAGCTGACGGGGAAAAGGCGTGGGAGGGGCGCGAGGCAAGGGAGACCCCCCCCACCCCCCCGTCCCTGACTCCCCGCTCCCTTAAACGAGCGTGGGCTCCTTGCTTGGCTGGGGCCACCCGGCTCTCCTGTGGAGAGGCGAGGGCGAGGGGAGCGACAGAAGCGCCTCAGCAGTGGGAGGCACTCCTGTAAGACTCTTTGGCTAGGAATCTAGAAAGTTTGTTCCTTTCGCCAAACTACGGGGCTTGGGTTAGGAGAAATCGTTGGAAGCTTTATTCTGTGCCAAAGCGGCAATGAGCGGCTGCTAAGGCACGGTTTTCTTTATCCCTAAATATTTTTTTATCCCCTACTCAGTCTGTCCTCGGAAAGCATGGTTGGAGGGACAAGTCCTGCGGTGTCCATCTCCTTTCCCCACCTTCTATGGACTCCTCCCCCCCCCCCCATCCTTTCCCCCTTCGCTGGCCCCCTCATTCCGTTCTTCCCGATGCAAACTGTTTTGTCTCAGATTCAGACCGAGGAAATGTTTTCCTCCTGTTTCTTGAAAGGTGTCAGGCTGCTTAGCAGCTTCTCCAAGCAGCCTGGGAGCGTCTGAGCCGCAGCCACCAACCATATGGTTGCCGTTACAAAGGCCAGGTTCTTAGGCACTCTCCTCCGCGCCCCGCCCCCAATTCTTAAATTTTCTTCTGCATTCTTTACACGATGTGTACTTCTCTCTTTCAGAGACGTACATTTCACGAACGTGGTTGGTCCATTCATTTTCCTGTCAATGTTTGTGTCTGGAACGGGCCCCACCGAGTTTGTTCTTTGCTCAACTCAAGAGTTACACAATGAAGAAAAGTCACATCCGTTTGGTAAATAATTGCCTGTTGGGATGTCGTTTATTAAATCAAGTTTGCTCTTGGGCAGACCTTAAAAGATGGGCACCAAGGAGGCAATCTGCCTCCATAGCCGAAAAATAGAATGGTTTGTGTGGTGTCTTTGGCAACATTCCCAGTTGTGATGGAACTCTTGACCTAGGTAAAGGGTAACTTTGTAACTTAAATTTAGTATCTTTGTAATACTTGAGAAACCCTTTATAAGCAAATATACTTCTGTTCAGGTGTGTTGTGGAACTTTTTGTAGTCCCTCGCCTCCATCCTCCAGTACGTTTATGCATGATAGAATGCTGCAGAACAAATGTTGTGTTGTTTAGTTTCTTCAGACATTCCGATTCTCTCCTTTTGTTGCTTGCTTCTAAAAGAGGTGCCATTTCACATCATTCTGCACAAATTGTTTGAATTAATGCAAGTGTGAATTCTTACCGTTTGAAGGGGACTATTAGCATATCAAAGGTTTCTTAGCTTCAGCTCAATTGAGAAAACTTCAGCCTGTCTTCCATTTGCTTCCAAGTGGAGGCCCAAAGGGCAATGAGAATTGTAAAGGGTAAAAATAGGGAGGTGGATTCAGGCTGTGTTTCTGAACTTTTACTGTTTTGTAATTATGTGAGCTAAAAACATTGTCTGTTGCTGTGGAGCCCTTGCAAATGGAAAGACAATTATTTTCTATTGATAAATGGTTTGTTCCTAGAAAAAGAGTGACCTTTTATTTTATGAGAGTCACTGTTGCCTGTCTTTTGGGGTCCCTTCAGTGGAAGAGAGAATGAGAAAGCTTTTCCTGTTAACTTAATATTTTTCTAAGGTCTGCACTTTGTTATATTAGTAAAATGGCTGAGAAAGTCTTTTAATTAATGTATAAAGCAGTAGAATCTTGTGATGAAAGGACACTCATTTGTATACTCAGGAAACTTTAATAGACTTGCTAAATTTATAGGTTAAAAAAGTCCGTGGAGAGTTTTGAGTATTAAAAGCAACATAAACCTGGTTAATGCAACTTCTGTTGCAAGTATAAGTTTGAAAAAGATTTCGAAGTGATACTCAGATTTTACATGAATTGTATATGGAGATAATTGCTTAAATATTGATTTGTTTTGTCTCAAATTTTTGTATTTTATTGAATAGTGAACTCTGGAAGTCAGCTTAGAGATTTTTCTTCATATGTATATAGCATATACTAATGGCTTTTTTTTGCACTTGCAGAGAAATATGTTCTCTGAATTTTTTAAACAACTCAATATCCATGAATAAAGAAATAAATAACAGGTACTTAGGTCATTTGGATTATTTTATGGCAAGCAGATGGGCCAAGGGAGAAATACTATCTTCAACTTCTGGGGAAATATTGGTTTTATTTATTTAGCTTTAGATTTTCTAAAACCTAGTTTTAGGATGAAAATAAATCTCAGGGATGGTTTGGAGATTTGTAAGCACATATCTCTTATAGTTCTACCTTTGATGGTTGGTTGATTTTGAACATGAACTGATACCCCTTCATTAGAGGGGGCTTTTTTTTTTTTAAAAAAGGACACATTCAGAAGTCCTTGTTTTCCTTTTAAAAGTGAAAATTAATAACAAGTTTTGGAGAGAAAAATAACCATTAATCACCTAATACTGTAAGTCTAAAGTGAAATAGGATAATTTTTTTTCAGATTAAGATGAAATTTTTTTTAGTGGCAAATTGTATATTATTACCCTGAAATCATTTTATGATAGTTTATTTATCTGATCTCTTCAGTTGTCTGGGAAGTACTTTTGAGGTAAAAAAGCCCACATTGATGTAATTGCTATTATTGCACTTAAGTTGCTGTTAACTAGTCTGCTTTGAATGCAGAGTGCTATAAAGAAAACACATTATCCTTTAAAGCTATTAGTGATAATCTAAAAATTGTCTTGAAAACATTGCTCTTCATTTTATATGATGGTGAGCCTGAACTCAACAAAAATCTAAAGGTGTAAAATGCAGTGAAAAGATTTTTCAACATTTAGATGACAAAATTGGACTACTTAGAGAAAAATTAATGTGTTGTAGAAGCACTTCAGCTGCCATTTTCAATCACTGAGTTACTATGTGTTGGCAACAAAACAAATTTAGAAATGCAGATAGCTCTGGGAGCAGGTAGTTGGGGAAATCAGAATATTGAATCATGTGGGGTAGAACAAACCAATTACTTGAGGTTTGGACTTGAAGATTTCCAATAAATATAATTTTTCCAGGCTTTTGATTCTCTGCTTTATTAGTGGACTAATATCAAAAACAGACAACAAAACTTACAGATGTTATAAAAACTAGTATAAATATACAGATCTCACATGGAGTACTCAAGTCTTAATTTAAGACAAACAGTTGGGGTTTTTATTGCTACACATTTCAAAATGAGCAGAAACATTAACACCAAGCTTCTGGGCGTTTCCTTTCTTAAAATTAGCAAGAGGATCGCTTTAAAAGCCAGGTTTACTTAAGGTTAGAACTTTGTTTGATCTTTATTTGAGCTTTGTGTGTTTTATTAAAATTTTTAAAATAATATTTTAATGTCTTAAGTAATATAGGAATATGTGAGTTAAGACAAATGTTGGAAAGGTCAGAAGATCACTAGAAGCACACCATAGTGATAAAATGTTATTGCTCTGTTTTCTATCAAAATATTTATTTGACCTAACTTTTGTGAATAAATACTCAATAACACTGAGTTTACTGACAAGTGTAGTATGAAATGAAGAGAGTTTTACAGTCTATTTTTCAAGGAATGAGCCGAACCCTACCTGGTAGAAATCTGTTCTCATATTAATAGAAGCCATACCACTCGCACAGATTAACTGCATATAGATTTAGTTTTGGAAATTTGAAGAATTTAGTATCCTATAGGATTGCTATTTAAAAACAATAACTTTAGCTGCTAGACCTGGAAAGGACTTAAAATCCTGTTTTGGTCATATCAGTTACTAAGGTAATTTGTTTAAGTATTAGTTCACATTACCTTAACAGGTACAGGTTTAGGTTTTGTAACTATTTACAAGAAAGAAGAAAGCATTTCTATTTTAAAGATAGACTAAAATCGTAGCTTTGTTAAATTCCTTCTTATATAACACTAAATAGTCTATAGGCCCACCCAAATATTCATCTCTTCAAATAATTCTTGATTGAATTATTTGAATCAGGAAAGATTGAAAAGTATTTGATCATCTGGATTATTATAATTAGGCTTAATGTTATCAGAAAAATTGAAACTGTTATTAAAATCTTTTTGCTACCTAAGATGGGTAAAGTAGTGGTTATTATTATTTTTTAATGCTTTCAGAAAAAAGGACATTTATTAATTTAGAGATAGTTACTACTTATTAGAATTATGGAATTAGAATATTAAAATAATATCATTTTTCTTGACCTGATGTTATAACTTTTAAAAGAGTAACTACAACTAGGATCTGATTCGTAAATTTTATTCAAGACTTCAGGGTGGTCTATTAAGTTTAATATATAGGTTTTGTTAATTATATGTTATAAAGTATGAGGGCTTCCCTGATGGTTCAGATGGTAAAGAATCCACCTGCAGTGCAGGAAACCTGAGTTCCATCACTGGGTTGAGAAGATCCCCTGGAGAAGGGAATAGCTTACCCACCGCAGTATTCTTGGCTGGAGAATTCCATGGACAGAGAAGCCTGCTGGTTATAGTTGATGGGGCGCCCATGGGGTCACAGGCTCAGACACAAACGGGCGACTGAGTAGGCACATACTCATAAATTATGAAAATCCCTTAAATGCTGTTTTGATGTAAGTAGGTATTTTTTAAGTGGATCCTGGTGTAATGTAAGAAAAAGTCCTAAATGATAAAAATTATTAAAACAAATTTTAGGTCATTTATCTGATGTATTAAATGTAGGCAATAATTTACACTTTCCAATAGATTCTTACCAACAGTTTTTTAAAAGCTATTTTTACCAGAAAAATTCTTGGATTTTGTAAAGATTATCTTTCAAAAAAGGTAGAGCAAATGAAGAAACCACTTAACACCTGCAAGTAAAGTGTAGCTTATAGCAAAATGCTATTGCTTGCTTTGGAAGCACAGAGCAAGTTTAAATACAATTTGTTTAATTACAACAAAAATGCAGTTTTATAAAGTAATATAGTTTGTCTTTGTAAAGGATTTTATGCATTGTGTGGTGGTAAGTAAAATCCCATCACAGTTGTATAAATTTGTTCAATTACCAGACGGCTAAAAGAAAAAATCAATTTACTTTGAAAAGCAACAGAAATTAGATTACCTTGGTTAGTAGGAACTTGCCAGCAGTGTCTAAATTGCTTAATAATATCAAAAGTTACCATGTTTCACAGTGTAAGAATATTGGCGCCAGTTTATATACACATACATCTTGTTTACTTGGGGACTTTTGTTATGGGAACATTTTTTCTGTTTGCTTTCCTTTTTTTTTTTTTTTTTTTAATGGAAGCTATTCCATGACATTGTTGCTTTTCTGGATTTCCAGAATTTGTAATCCGTTGATATTTCAAATCATTGTAGTGAAAAATCAGATGTAATTTTATGAATCAAAAGACACTAGTCCATCAGTAGTAATAGCTAGGTTATTATCAGCCAAAGAAACACATATTCAAAATATTTAGTGACTCCAGAATTCCACTGAAGTCTAAGTCTTAAATTCTTGTAGCAGTAAAGTGGGATGGGATTCATCTGTGCAGTAGCTGGGCACCTGTTTTATTACCACCTGGATTCATTCTGGCGCCCAGATTTACTGAAGTGCAAGGACAGGCACAACTGCTCTTCACAGCCACCCGGTGGTTTTTAGGTCATGAAGTCAACTTCCTGGAATTTCTGGGGAAACCAGTTGAAAAGGGAGGACAAATGTCACTTTAAATAGAGATGTTTAAATCAGAATTCTGCCTGAGGGTAAAATTTAGGACTGTTTTAGCCCGGATGTAATGTCTCCCTCTACAGAGCACAGCATTAATCACAACCTGACAAGAAAACGTATGCTGAGCAAAACGGGCCCCTGTTGGTCTTGCCATTGATTTTTTCCAATCTGTGAGGAGCCCATTATAAACATTAAAATTCACACCCAGAGATTACACCTTAATCTTTGAATTTCAATATTTCAAAATGAGTTCTTTAAAAGAAGCTTACTTAAAGCTGAAAATTCTTTGGGAGACTTTTTAATGGATAGATTCAGGACTTTAATAAACATAGAAATGCAAGATTAAAAAGCAGGCAGGTTGAACAGAAGTTAACTTCCTGAAATAATCAGATCTTAATTCTGTTTTAAGATGCATGAAGTAACTTTGAAATTTTTTTCATCAGGTAGCTGTGAAAAGAAACATGGATAAAAACAGGTTTGAATGTGAGAGAGAGAAGAAGTTGAAAAAATGGTTAACTTTAGACTCAGATCAATTCGGTCACATATTACTTTGTTAGAACAAAACCAGGTACAACCCTGTATCTTTTTCTGGATGAATAACAAAAACATTAGCCATTGTAGTAGCAAAGAAGAATGCATTGTGAGATATATAATAAAAGAGGAAGGATTTAATTTTGTTCTTTCAGTTACTAGATAATACTCTAAATCCTTTCTTGGTCAAATATATACAAACATGTAGGTACATAAGCATACATTTTCCATTTTGTTCCTTTGTATACATCAGTGTTAATTGACAGTTATTGGCTAAAAATTAGCACAGAGGCAAGTTTAAAATGTAAAATGATTAAGATATCTGTTTTTAAACTGACTTTGAAAATGATATGACTTTACTTGATCTGTGTTTTGTTCTCAAAGATATTTCCTGCCTTTGGACCATTAAATTCTTGTGCTATGCACACTTTGCCTCATTTTGTAGGTGTTTTTACATCAGTCCACACCCCAAACAGATTATTGCACTGGATTTAGGTGAGAGAATAATCTAACCCCCATACTGTCAAAGATGGTTCTTGGCCGTCGGGGGCGGTCTGCGTGACCTTGCATTTGACTCATGCTTTCTCTAGTAGAGGATAGTAAGTAGGGTATATCTGTAGAGAGGAAAAAGAGAATTCTTTCTGGTTTGTTTATAAAGTGAGCTTTAATTTTAATCATTTATTCTTAAAATTAAATACTGTGACATCATTTCTTCACGTAATGGGTAAGTTTACAAGATTTTTGACAAGGTCTTTAGTTGATAGATTATTTCTGTTTTATGTAGATTATATTTACTTAGCTGTCAACTACAAGTTACTACATAAAAAAAATCATGTTGAAAACTATTTTCCCTGTGTCTTTACTTAGAAGCAAGGATTTCTTCTTGGAATTTTAATTTTTTTATTCTACTGTAAGAATAGAAATTTTATTCCTGTGCTTTAAAAGCTTACCATTTTTTACTGTTTACTGTTGTTGTTATTGATTAGGTATTACAGAATGCATTTTTTATATAACATTTTCTTCACTCATCTTTTTAGTCTCAGGATGCTTACGGTGTATTTTAAATCTTAAAATTCTTGACTTTTCTATGGTTTAAAATGTTCAAGACAGCTTGGGAATCATTAATTTTGATGAGGTAAGCTTATGTACCTATATCCCAGTGACTGCACATATTTTCATAGAATTTGATAAAGGTGTAGTGTATTGAATGAAGAATTGATCCATTTTACATATCTTGTTCCATTTTGAAAAAGATGGGCGTAATCCTAAAACACTTGATTTTGCTTCATATGCACCAGCAAATAAAAATTATACTAAAATTATAATATCCTGGATATTTTCACCTTTACTAAGGACACAGTTGTTTTTGTCCTTTTCCAAGTTCTGCCTGCTGTGTGAAAGATTTTTACTATTTAGGTGCTTTCTCTTGATAGTGCTCTCGATGAGGTATAATATGGGGAAGGCCCCTCCTTTGTTTTTTTCTGCTGCAAATGCTTTGTCACCCATAGCCTTTGGAACCCACTTTTTATATTGCCTTTGATTTTAAACTAGGTCTGCAGTCTGAATATTTAAAAATATAAGTGAAACAATTTTATTTCTTTCTGTTAAGCAAAAATCTCACTAAAAACTCTGCTTATTATAAGTTGCTTTTCCTATTAACCTTATTTTCTTTTTTAATTGGAAAAAAATATAATTGATATCTATATTTCTGTATGTTTTAGCATGAAAGTTAGCATATCTTTCATAATAGTTTAATAATCTTAGTTTTTAAAAAAATCACTTTTGATAAGCTTGTCAATTCATTTATAGGTAAGTCAAACAATTTGCATCAAATTTACAAACACTGCTTATACCTTATAAAGGTGGGGTATGCCAAAAATCTTAAAGGAGAGAGGAATCAAAACGAAACATTTTTTTGGCAACACCTTGTCCCAAGAATTTGAAATGGTTTTTAACCTGGTTTTTTTTTTTCTTCATTGACAAGGATCTGTCTTATCTCCGTATACCTGGGCAAAGGAACGTGGCAAAAAAGGAGAATGTGTAAACAGAAATCTAAAACAGATTCTAAAAAAAATATTATGGAGAGATAAAGAAAATTTTTGGAAAGCAATTGAATTTCTTTTTCTTTCTATTGAATTAATGAAAATACATTTAGTTTTCAAAAGAAGATATTCACTGGGTTAAATTTATGAGTTATTCTAAATAAAAATAAAATGTGGTTGTAACTGGAGTCGTTTAAATATGACTTTTTATCTTTGACTGTGAGTCAGTCCTAAGAAGCCACTTTGGATTGCTTTCTTTGCGTTTAGTAGACGCACCAGGTAAATGTCTTGGGCAGCTTTGGTTTGGGTGAATTGCCAGTTTCACGCTGGTGCTGTGTAAGCAAGGTAATGCTTTCTTTTCCTTGAAATACACTGTGCGAGTACCTCTGGGTGAAATATGAAAAGTTTGTGTATCCTGACTGCTCTAGCTGTGTTCTTAACCAAGATGTTGGGCAAGAGTAATCATGCTGAACCACAGATTTTCAGGAGCAGTTATTTATCAAGTAATTGGTAAGGAGGAGGAACAATGCTAGATAATAGTATTTTTATACAATTATGTTCTGCATCTTTACCACACAATTGCCTACATGTTTCAAATATTTTTGCCAACCTTTGTTATTACCTGTAGAGGGAGCTTGCATATGAGATAAAATAATCAAGGCAGTATAAATTGATCATTTCCCTTTTGAAAATGATATTTTATTAACATTGTTTTTGTTTGAGAAAAATTATTCTAAGGAAAATAAAGCATTTTGAGATTAGGCAAATTCTAGTGAAGTTTACAGTAATAAATGCCAGGTTTTTATGATTTTCTGTATTTACAGATTACAGATATACTTTTTACTTTTTCTTAATTAGTAAAATTTCCTAGAAAGACAATGAAGATAGTGAATCAGGTTCATCTTGAGATTCTGCTTTTTTTAAATGATTGGCCAAAGCTCTGGGAGGATGGCTGCAGACATCTTCTGCTTTAATACTTAACTGTTAAAAGATTCAAAAATTTTAGATAATTTTCCGGATTATGCAAAATATAAAACAATCAGTTAATGATAAGGACTAAATTGCATTCCTCTACATTTAATTAGTAGATCAGATTAGATTTGTTGCATGTGTTCTTTTCTAAAAACAAAAACAATCACGTGGATTAGTGATTTTTACTTGCAAAGATGGATTGATTTGTGCAGTGACACTTAAAACGGGTAAACTACTAATAAGGACCTTTTATTAAGTAGGTTAGAAAACTGCTTTCTAGCTTGGTAAAAAATGAATGCAGATATGAAAGACTGCTTGATTAGAAACAGAATTTTGTTTGTGAACTCCGAGTCAACTAATTTCTAAAAAATTTTTAACCAGATACTCAGAAATAATAGAGAGTTTTGCAAGCAGGTGTTTTGATAATCTAAATGTAAAGCCTGTAGGAGCATTTGGATCAAATTTTTAGTGAGCAGATTTTTCAAATTACCTGTGTATATTTAATTGTGACAGGAAATTTAAGGATAGGATATCATGTTAAATTCTACTAAAAATGAATCATTTTATTTTAATTTTTACATTTTGGTATGGTAGCATTATAAGAATTTGCCCGTTAGGAGGAAGAAAGGTTATCTACTTAAGAATACTTGAAAAGAGATACAATAGTTCATTTTTTCCTTAGTTTACCAAGGGATGAGATGACAAAAATATTTATTTTGTATTTTAAAAGACTGTTTCTTGATGAAATTTGCTCTTGTGGGTTTATTATATTATTAGCTAATCTTTACTAATGTGAAAAGTTGAGTTATTCACTATTATACTGAATGCCTCTCTAAGTATGAAAACTGTTGTCTAATAAGGAGATTTATGGTAGTGGCATGGGCTTTTGTATAAGTATTACCTTCTCAGCATGGTCATGTATTATCTTAACAAGTCTGTGCTACATTGATGCAGAACATATTCATATCAGGGTAAGAATATTAGCAACAGCAATTATGTTTCAATAGGATTACATGCTATGTTTTACAAACATATCCACATGTTCCTTTCCATAAAATTATCGATAGATATCCTGTACTGCCAACTTTGCTTCATTGCCTTAAATAATATACAAAGAGATTTCTTATCATACCATGTCATAGTTGGTGCTAAATATGATAGGGATTGGAATATGGAATCTGATATTATAGTTCATTACTCTTTTCCCTTAAATGCCACACCTCTCTTCACAGTGAGCTAAGGGTTACTAGAGAGAATTCATTCCAGGAAAATTATTACATGAGGAACAGTAACTGTCACAGAGTACATAACTTCTGTGAGGTTATTGAAAGGCACAGCTAGGGTAAGTTCTACCTGTTTTGTCTTTAATCTAAAGGTAGACTACTGAGCAACTTTTAAAATAATGAAATTTGAATTAATTGTGAAGAAAATGTGCTAGTGAAAAGTTAAATTATTGCTGTAGAAAGATTATTGTTATTTTATTATATTGAGGATGTTTATGATGAGAAAGTTAATTGGCATCTGCTTTTCCATTTAAAATAACCCTGGCATTCTTAGTAAATAACCAAAAAATTTCTATTAAACATTCAGGAATGAACAGTAAAAAAGAATATGAATTATGATAAGACATCATGTCATTTGTATTAATGTTGGGTATGTATTAATTGTTTCTGCATCTATATGAGCAGATTGCTTTTTTAAATATTATGAATAGACTACAATATAAAGAAAAATTCTCCAGATAAGGGTAATACTGTTATGAATATATATTTGAAATAATAAAAATAGAAATTCTAACTGTTTGAACTCAGAGGTAAATATTTTAACGTTTAACATCTTAAACACATTAACAAAACTATATCTAAATAATAAACTCAAAGTAAACTCTAAATAGTATTTATCCAGAATTTTATATATATCTATTTGAAGAGTCTGGAAATGCAAAACTGTGAACTGTATGTTTTAGTAACTATATCAGAAAATAATTTAAAAATATATTTTAAATTGCCTTATTACCAGAATTTAAAAACTATACCTTTCATTTTAATTGTAAAAATGAACAGTGTCTTTTTGCCTTCACGTTTCAAAGGCATTTCTGATTATCTATTTGGTAGATTTATTCAAATTGAAATCTAACAGAAGTTTAAAAAGATTACATTTTATTATGTACACTTTGTATGGTATGATTTTGTGACATTCTAATATTGCTAATTCAAAGCTATATTAAAGTGAAAATGTTTAAGACCTTAGAATATCAAATTTCTATTCATTTTAAAAAATATTAAATTTTAAGATATTAGGTATTTTTAATAAAAAGTATGCTATTTTTATCAACGAAGATATTACAAATTACCAGTAATTTAGACATAATTGATTTACCTTATAAACATCCAACACCAAAGCAAATACCTGAAATTTAAAAATACTTATGATTTTTACTTATGGACAATTTTGTCTCTTAAATTTGGTTTTCGTATTTCAATGTAAATGTGATCATTAATCATACAAATGATTTATATTTTGAGATTTATATTTCTGTTTAATAGATACTTTTTTTTTTAAAGATATCTTGTCTTAAAAGGTATCTATTGTCATTTAATTAAATCAGTTATAAGAAGGAAAGGAAAACCCATTGAATCAATGAATTTTTGTGTAATTAAAAAAAAACTTTTTATTTAATGCTCTTTTAGCCAGTTTATGGATTCAGAAGGCATTTTTGTTTTGACCAAATGTAAGTCAAAGCAAGGTAGTTATTATTACTCATTTGAGAGGCCCTAAGTAAGAGTTGATTTAGGTTCAAGGAAAAGGTTTAGCCATGCATTTTACTCCTTGTTAGAGCATCATAACAAATGCTTTGTTATCTCTTAGAGTAATTAATTAATCAGGTCCACAATACCTGATATAAAAATAAATACTGGATCTTTGAAATTAAATTGCACTTCAAAAAAGTCTTTGTTTTAACTCTTTGCTATGTGGGATTCGCTTAACAGCTGCAACACACTAATGTATTTAAGAACACAGTTCTCAAAGCACTTTTCTATCTTTATAATGTGTATAGGAGTTTATGGTTGAATAGTGCTTACAAAATATTTTGCAGAATTGTGGTGATGTAGAATTACAATAAACTTGATGGTCAATCATAACTTTTATACTTGGCTGTTTTAATAATGCAGTTGCTCTCCCTCTGCCGCGTCTCCCATTTAAAAAAAAAAATTTTTTTTTTGTGTTGTGTTACTAATATATTAAGTACTTAAGTTCTTTAGATATTTCAGCCTGGAAACCTATAATTGATTTCATTAAATGAGAATAGATATCTTTTAAGACAGTTATTATTCAGTTAATAATATATGATTAAAAAACACAAGAACAAACCTTTAGTATCTTCAAATTCACATTTTCTAGAGTTCAATTTTTCAAAAACATATAGATTGTTTTTTAATAGTATAAGAATATCCTATAAAGAAATTAGAGAACAAGAATTAGAGCTGTTTAAAACAGTACTAAATTGAAAACTATACTACAACTATTGCCTAAGTATTTTAAGAATATTGAGAATCATACACTAATAGCTTCATTCTCTATATTGCCTGCTAATTCTGTGAAAACCAAGAAGAGCCTATCAAGAGGGTTGCAGTTAGCTCACCAAGATGTTAAGTTTTAGTTGGAAATAAGCTAAAATATAGTTTTAATTTGTTAGCTTACTTTATTAAAGCTTATTTTGCCTGTTTTTTTAAAAAGTAAGTTATCACAGATCTTATTTATATTTATAAAATTGATGATAATATCAGGTATTTCTTGCATTCTTCTTAAGAATGTCATTTTGGTATTTTGTGTATTGCTTTTGTATTTTTGGCATTCCCTCTGATAGAGTGTTTTCTTCAGGCATTTTTTAAATAATTTGATATCATTCATTTCTGAATTTATGGCTGAGGGCCTTATTTCTCCTTTAAAAAACTTAAATCATGTTTTTCATTTGACTTCCCAAAGAAGCTGCAGTTTGACCTCCTAAAGAGAGCTAAGATAAAAACTGAGTGATTAGTAATCAATGTTTTTTGTTTTATTTAATGTGAAATAGTTTTTGTTTTATTTAATATGAAATCTCATTATTTGTTGGTGACCTTCAAAGTTTTTCCATATGACTTAGTATATATTGAGTCCCCATAATTTGTTATACTTTCATGCTTGTCATTCAACTCTTGTAAAACATTCTTTTAATGTTAGTTCTGACAATTCATTGTAACATAAGAGGGATCTTTTTATACTTTGCATACTTTTATTCAACCTACAAAATAAAAACTCTGTTGCATATATTTTTTTCTCATAGAAAATAAGTTTTTCATTGAAGCATCATAAATGACTGAGGAGTGCATGTGTACTTCCATCCTATAATTAAATTTGTGTTATGAATAAAATTATTTAAAAGAAAAAAAAAGTAGTTTGTGTATAAAAAGGATTGATATGGGCAGCTACATTGCACAGTCGATGCCTTTGATTGGCCTGCCATCCTACTTTATTTAGATTTGTTTCAGCCAAAATATGGTAAGGAAAGTGTATGTATTATATACTATCATATCTTTGCCAGGATTTACCATTGTTTTAATCTTATTTTTTGGCTGAAAATTAGGCTGTATTATCTAAACTTATAAATTATTGCATTATGCATAAGACAAGTTTCTGCTGATTTTCTCTTATCTTTTCTCTTAGAATTTATGACTTAGCTAAACTTTGTGGCACTTTTACTGTTTTAACTTGTTGACATTAATTTGTATTTATTGCGTGAAAGAGATCTAAAAAGAGTAGAAAGTTTATGCAGCCCTGTATAAGGATAGGCTTTAAGATAGGGAGCTATAACAGGATCAATAATTAGAAAATCAAACTAAAACTATTAGAAAGAATTCCAGGAAACAGTATGTAGTTTTAGCTACGTAGTTAAATTTTTCATTAACACTGCTAATGAAAATTAACTTTTGGACAGTATCACAACTAGACCATTCAGAATTTTTAAAGCTCCACTTATCTGTTTGAGCATTCATTCCTTACTTACCAAATTGACTTTTTAATGCTGAACTCTTATTAAAGCTTTAATATTTTACATCATTTTAACACACAATCAAAAATTGATGAAATTTAAGTGTTTGACATCTAGGTTAAAATCACCTATTACGATGGTATAGAAACCGTTGACTTTTTTGCCTCTATTGCAACAATTATGAATAGATTGAAAATTATTTTTACAAACAATTCAGTGGAAATTAGAAGCTCCCTATCTTCAGTAGTGAAATTCCTTTATATGTACTTTGAGTTTTATTGATTCTATGCAAGCACAACGGGTGAAGAAGTTGAATAATAATAAATCTAGAACAGCAGAGCTTTTGATTTAATGTGTATATAATTTACTAGAAATTGTAAAAAATTGAAAATTGTTCTAGTGTGTGTGTGTACCTGTTTGTGACATAATAATCATAAACTTGTCTTTGTCTTTCACCGTATGATACAAACACCTAGTGGTGTATTTGGTTGTTTAGCTGAAAGGCCGATGTTTCCATTTTTGAAATTAGCTTATATTTCAGACTGTTAATCTAATTAAAACTCCTTACACGAACTTTTAATGTAAAGGGACATTTGTAGGGTACAAATAAGGTCATAAAGGTAAATTTGAAAGAAAGAAATCTTAATTTTTAGGTCAACCTTGTCACCATTCTGTGTTGTGCAATTTATAGGTTTCTCAAAGTCAGAAGATGTCACTTATCCAGTGCCATCCATCTTTGGCAATTATCCTACAACTTACTCCCAATTTTGATAAGTTAAATTGTATTACGATACACAGTAGTGGCCAATTTTTACTATAATAAATAATTTTTGAGAGTTTAATTAAAGTAAAAGTCATACCTAAATTGTCTTTTGAAAAGTAGGATGTTTCATATGCAGGTATGTTCTCAAAGTACAGTTAACTCTTCTGTAGTTCACAGTAACCTTTCCAGGCAATGTTGTATATGTATAAATGACAGTTAACGACGTGGATTTACTTTAATAATTCACAGTATTTGTAATGCTTTGGATTTTACTTTCAGGGTGTTATTTTTGGTTTCCTACAATTGCCACAGAGGTTATTATGGCTGCACATGTGGTTTTAAAAATGTGACTGTACTTACAGTATCGAATTTGTCCAAATTGCCGTACCAAAAGTATGCACTCACTTTCATTGGTCTTAAAGTCTATATTTTAAAATATTGTTTGTTTTTACTGTTTACAAGTGCAGTTTTTCCTACTAGCACATTTCATCTACTTATCCATTAACTTCAGAGCTTTAATTGTTTTTATATTAAACCAACAGCCATTTATTGAGGCCCTGCCTGAAAAAATGTACTGTATAAGGACTGTGCTCTCTAGGTGCTTAAAATCTCATCAGAGAAACAGATATTTCCGCAAATAACTATAATTATACTGTAATATTCCAACCTGAAGCGTAGAGGAAGGGCTGTGGAAATACAGGGTAGCAGGAGTGAATTTAAAATGAATAACATGGAAAAAAGAGAATCCATTTAAACAGATCTGAAGACAGAGGAGGGTTTTTGCAGATGAAGGCTTTTTGAGGAGGAGGAGAAGTCAGAGACAGATCAGGGCGAAAAAAAGGCTGATGGTACCTTAGTAAGGTGCCTTAAGGAAGTATGGAAGATATGGATTGCCCAGAAAGTAGAGGGAGATGACACTGGGATCTTAGGGGCATGTTTACAAAGAGTCTTATATGCTCAGGTTAGACATTATCATGAAGGCCATAAAAAGCTGTTAATATTTTCAGTTAAGCAAGTGTTATATTTAATTGCTGTCATCATGGTGTAACTAATGAACTAGAGTACAGAAATACTGGAGTAAACAGAAACCTAGTTAGAAGGTGTAGATGACAGTCCAGATGAGAGGCAATGGCAATAGACAAACTGGAAAAGTTTTTAAATGATGGGATAGAATTTGGCCACTGGTTGAATTCGGGGTAGAGGTAGAGCTAGGAATCAAAACCTAGGTTCTATACGAGTCGTTCATTCCTGCCATTAGCCTATTGAGAGCGAGAGAGGAGGAACGAACCCATTTTTCTGACATTATTTTGAGGTGTGTGTATTATGCCTAAAGAATATCAGCTGTGCAAAAATTGCTTCAAGTTGATATGTATATTTTTAATATGATTTGTGAAATATTATTATTTTGCTTCCTTTAGATGTCTCTAAAAATATTCTTGAGTATATACCTGCATATCTTTAAGAGATATTCATGTTTTATCAAGTGCTGATTAAAGTGAGAACTTACTATGTGGATTTGAAACTATTGGTTTAGGTTTTTGGTTAATTTGTGTTCTACTTAGGTTTGTAGTTTCCTTCAGATTTTTTAAAAATTATTTTTTGTTTTATATGGGAGTATAGTTGATTAACGTCATGTTAGTTTAGGTGTATATTTGTGTTTTTATGAGGTGCCTTCAAGATAGTGAAGATTATAAAATTCAGCAATTATAATTTGGTTAGGGAGAAGTCTTCATTTAATAGTGAAAGAGCTCTTTTGTCATGATTAGACTTGTTGAGATACTCTTTGTTTCATTGCATTTTAGTAACATTCTTAGTACCTCCTTAACCAACTAATTCGATACTCTTAGGTTTCCTTAGCTATCAGCCTGCCTCCCCCCTTTTTAATTCATTGCAATTTATCTTTATTTTAGCTTTCTCTTTTTCTAAATCATGAACTTAGATATTTATTCTGTTGGTACATAGGAAATTTCCCAGCTACGTCTTGTTCATTATAAGAAGAATGAAATCATTTCCTCAGTAGCTTTCTGTTATTTAGACCCAGCAGTAACATTCAGGTTTTGTAGCTGATCCTTTATATCTTGTTAATTATGGGTGACAAGGCTGAACAACAACCAGAACCACCTATCAGCCCCAATTATTAGCAATTAACTTGGAGTAGCCTTCAATATATTTTTGAATAAACATTTATCATGGATGATAATGAAGATCACAATAAATTGCACTAGAACTTAACCAGTTTCTGATTCCTCTTAAATATAGGAATTATAAGGATAATAATAAATGTATTAAGTATAGGCTTGGTCTTTTGACATCTATTATCATTCTTTAAATTTTATTTTTTCTCTCACTTTTCTTTGGTATGTTCCCTCTTACTCTTTTTCTTAAATCTGCCCAGAGGTTTTGAATATTTTTTATGATTGGTATTCTATTATTCTTGCTATCTTCCTGAATCTGGTATGTCACTAACTGACCTGACTTTTATCATAATTGATGTTCTCATACTGAAAACAGGAAGTATTGATGTATACCCATCCGTCTACCTGTGAATATAAATTGTCTTTCTCATTTTACTCTTACAGTAAAGATGCCTGATTGAATTACCATATGAAAACCATCCCAAGTAAGGTTTTTTTGGTAGTTCTTCCTGACCTATAATCATAGCTTCAAAATCCCTGCCCCCCAATCATCCTAAAGATTAGGTTCCTCCCATGTATTCACAGTTTTAAAAGGAAGTCAGTGGAGGGTATTTGTCAGAATTGTATCCTGGTATGAAGGCTGGCTTCTAACCCTTTTTCTACTGCTGGATCAGTTATGCTGAAAACAGATTCACATTAAGGTAATCAACCTGAAATAAAGGGAGGTTAACTAAATGTGGTTATTGATACTGTATTGTGAATTTTAAGATAAAATAGAAATGTTTAAAAAGACATCTTTAAAAGAATTTTTTTAAAAGACATTTTTAATGGTCATAAGATATGTAAGAAATTTTAACAAAATATTCTAACAAATCCATGGTGTAACCATCTACTCACTTAGTAACCTGTGAACAATAGCATTTAATATTTTATATAATCTTTTAGCAGAGGTGGCCCAAATTTTGGCATCAGATATTTTGTAGTATTCAAAGAGTCATTCTTCTGCAATTTCTTTCTTCAGTGGGTAATTAGATATCATAGGTGGATTATCTTTACCTTTAATTTGAAGTGATAGGTTTTTAGGGGGTGGTAGTGGTTGTCTGCTTTCCAAAATGTTTTCTAGTGACTAATACTAAAATCTGATTAAAATCTCATTGTGTTCTGGTATTCACAGCAGAAAACTACTCTAAATTGCATTATATGAAGCTGAATAATAACTATGGTTTGATTAAAAATATTAATAAAATTAAATTTGTAAATTGTAGCTGTAGGGTTTCAAGATTTAAGTTAGTGAAACGCCAGAATGTGTTTTTATATTTAGTGTGATTAGTATTATGTGAGAAGCTCATCTTCCCAAATTAGGACAGACGTATATATAGTACCATTTACAGAGTCTAATTATTAAAACTTGTTAAATTTCATATTTGACATTCAGACATCTTTCTGCAAAGAAGCTGCTTAGATTTATTGTCAACGTTGTTTGACTTGTATATTAGTCAATTTAATTGCAAATGCTGTTCTGTGGAAGGGTAGAAAGTTAGGATTTAGAAGTAGCCATGGTTTTTCAACAGCTGCAGTAAATCAAAAATACTAAAAAGAAAGAAATCTGCAGTGCCGACCTGTGTGCATTATAGGCAATGTCAGATACCTTAATTGCAAACTAAGGCTGAAGTTTAATTCCCAGTGTGAAATTTACTGTTTTTTCATATAGAGGTGAGATATAAGCCCAAGATTGGTGTTGGATTAGAATGCTAATATCAGTCCTGTAATTTTGGAGCAGAAACGAGGTGTGGGTTTTAATTTTTTCATTCTTTGTTCTGAATGGTGATTAAGTATATTATTGTACCTTTATATTGATCTTTATTTTTAAAAAAATGGACTTGTAAGAGGATTTCACTTTGGAAACAGTGTTTTCTCATTCAAAACATTGCTGGGAGAATATGTAGATGTGGAAGCCCATTTTGTCAAAAATTTTTGCCAGAGAAAATTATCTTGCCTGTTTTTAGCGTACTTTGAAAATAAATGTCAGATTTGTTTATTTACCCTGTACTGTTTTATTTAAAAGCAGATCTCTCAGATATACTTAATATAGTTTTATGTAATTGCGCATTTTGTAGTACTTTTTAAAGTTTTAAGTTATTTTCAGTATTTTAATTACTGAATTTTCAAATACAGATGGTCCTTAATTTACAGTGGTTTAACTTTAGATTTTTTGACTTTACCTTTACGATGGTTTGACTTAAGATTTTTCGACTTAACCTTTACAATGGTTTGACTTAAGATTTTTCGACTTTACCATGGTGTGAAAGTGGTATGTGTTCACCAGAAGCCGTACTTCAAATTTTTGAATTGTGACTCTTTACTGGCTAGCTGTAGGCCCTACAATATTCTCTTGATGGTGGGCCATGGCAGCGATTTGCAGCTCTTAACCACAATGACAAATATCTGTTCCTATGCAATCATTCTGTTTTTCACCTTCAGTACAGTATTTAATAAATTATATGAGATATTCGACATTTTATTATGAAATAGTATTTGTGTTACATGATTTTGCCCAACCGTGGACTACAGTGAGTGTTCTGAGCACATTTTAGATAAGCTAGGTTTTTGTGTGTTTGTCGCTCAGTTGTGTAGCCTGCCAGGCACCTCTGTCCATGGGATTTCCCAGGCAAGACTACTGGACTCTGTCCATGGAATTCTTCAAACAAGAATACTCGAGTGGGTAGCCATTCCCTTCTCCAGAGGATCTTCCCGATACAGGCATTGAACCCCAGGTCTTCTGCACTGCAGACAGATTCTTTGCCATGCGAGCTACCAAGGAAGCTAGTTTAGACTAGGCTAATATATGATGCTTGGTAGGTTAGATGCATTAAATGTATTTTTGACTTAGATATTTTCAACTCATATGTGTTTATAGAGATTTAAGTAACCCCATCATAAGTTGAAGGAAATCTGAAGTTTTAAAGAAAAACTTCATCAGGGGATTATTCTACTTGAGTTTGGTTGGGCCTAAGTTGTAGGTTTAGTTTCCTGACTAATAGTGGACCTTTTTGCTACCTCTCTCTTACAGTGAGGAGGCTTGGTGGTTTTTAAAACTTCCTTGAGGGAGTTTATTTGACTTCTATAAATGATAACAGAAACTTATTTTATGCCAAACAGTGATAAATTCAACTTCTGAAAAAAAGCTATTTTTATTTTTTTGTGTCTTAAATTGGCAGTTCTTCAATATTAAAGTATTTCAAAAAATGCTTAAAATTCCCTATTTTAGGAGATCTCTAAATTTGTTTCTCATTTAAAAATGTTGTTTTTCAACTTGATACTTCAGTTTCTGAGTTCATTTACTTTTCTTTGTCTTTTTCAAATTGATTCCTGAACATTCAGTTTATTCATTCACCCCTTCCTTCCTCTCTCCTTTCTATTTACCTAATTTCTTTACTTCTTTTTTTGTTGAAAATATTTATTATATGCTATTTGCCAGGCATTACTCAAGGGTACCCGAACTGAGGTTATAGATGTGAAAGCCATGTGTTCTGTTTTCATTTAACGCACGATTTTGAAAAAACTTCAGAATCCTGTGTTAGTGGTAGGCATATTGTATTTTGTACACAAATGGCCATACTCCTCTGTTATGTGACATGGAGGCTGAGGGAAGGACAGAGTAAGATAGTTAAGTGATCGGCTTAAAATGAGTCTTGGAAGAGGAAGAGCAGTTAGCAGAAGGGATTCTAGACAGAGGGAATAGCAGAAATATGCCAAGAAAGGTGCAGAGGAGAGGATAAGCCTCCCATGCTCCAAAAATTGAATTACTTTAATTGTTAAAGAGGAAGAGTAGGAAATAAAGGATGTTTGTTCTTAGGTTTAGTTGTTAGCCTAAAAAGAAATCCATTAAAAATTATAGTAATTAACATCCATTAAAAGTTATAATAATCTTCCACATCATTGTATTGTACAGTACCAGATTCAATGCCTTGAACAGAGTATGTATCCTGGACATTTTTCTTTTTTTTTTTTGTTTGGTTTGAAGAGACATTGAAGAAAAATAAATATTGAAAATGTTTACAAAAGAGGTTTTTATGATAGTTTAAAAGCTTAATTGAAGAGGAGTTATAAGCTAATCATCCCAATCACAGTTATACAAATGGTACACATAGTGATTGAAGGAATTTTAGGAAAGAGGTTTTTTTTTTCTTTTTTTTCAGTTGGAGGGGATCTTGTTGGCTTTATGGCATAGGTGGAAGTTTGTAAAGAATTTCCTTAGGTGGAAAGGAGGGGGAATGTCTTCTATATGGGTAAAAATAAATCTTAACTAGAATTTGAAGGGCATATTCAAAATCAAGTTCGACAGAAATGGAGGGTTGAATTATTTTTGAAGTTAGATCTCTTTGGGCTCTATTCCTGTTTTTTACTTTTTGCCAATTTTTTAAAAAACATTTTCCTTTTACCACTGCCCCTCCAGTCCCTCTATTGTTAAAACTGAGATACTAGGTTTGTTGTGATACTTAAATTACAGTGAGATAATAATATATTATTATTACTAAGAGAGAATTTGCAAATCAGCACTTCTGAGATCTGCCTTTGTTAAGTCACAACCCTAAGCGTTTTTGTCTTATGTATAAAGTGATTTCTAGGATTAGTTCCAGTTTTACACATTTTTATGGTTTAGAGTGAAATTAGGAAGATTAATCTAATAGAAGTCGGCAAGTTGGTTGGAGGGCCAGAAATTAGCCAAGAAATTTTATACAAGTTGATAAAGAAGTAAGGGCAGAGGGAATGAAAGGAATGAAAGGGGATTATGACATCTCAGGGAAAGAATCAATGAAACTGTGAGTGAATGCGTACTACCTGAAAATGAAGTAACTTTCATCTTCACAGCAGTGTATTTTATCCAAACTTACAATTAATTCTTCAGAGGACTTTTTTGGTTTTAAAAACTTTTAGAGACTGAGCTAATTTTGTGTGTGTATGTATCTGTGCATGTACTGGTATACTTAGTAAGCTTAGGTCAAAGGAAATCTGTTACTCCATAGTGGGTGTGATTTTTTTTTTTTTTAATTTTACCATTTCACATTAATGTGTTTCTTTGTTACTGTGAAGCATAAATGCATAATTCATGCTAAATCAGTATATTGGTCTAGAAGGATTTTTAGGAGACTAATAATGGTATAGAGTCCTCTTTAATACATGTGACTATATAAAACATTATTAATGTTAACAGATGTTGCACTTTAATCCCCTAGAATGATTGTTTGGTACCAGCAGGAGATTTATTAAGCCTGAATTGTGTGAAATTGTGTGTGCATAAGCTGCTACTTAGATTGTAAAAATGCTATCGAAAACTGTTAAAAAGTTTTAGCTATAATTGGCAGAGAAGTATTAGCTGTGCTAAAAGAAGTATGATATATAGCTGACCCATGAGCCTTAACCTTTTTATCATTTATCTTCTTGTATTAATGTCACTAAATTATTAATTCATGAGTCAGGGTGGGAAGTGTGAAGGCACCATTTAAATGTGTGGCAAATTTATCCTTATCGCTAGAGACATGAAAAAAAGTCATTTTGTGTTATCTGTAAAACTGAAAGGACATTTTCAGGACTGAAATTTCATTTACAGTAATCCACTTCACTTCCAGTAAAACACCTAGATTATTACTACCATAATATAATGCTCTTATTAAAAATTTGTAACCTTCTCCGCTCTTTTGTCTTATATATAATATTGATAGAAAAGTTTAGCCTTCGTGTATTTTAAATGTGATACCTATTAATTGTAGCTTAGAAATATTATTCTTGTGGTATGTTACAGTGTGGCTGTTCAATTTCAAGAAATATTAGATTGCAGAAAATAAAAGTATTTACTATAATAGTAGCAGTCAAATATTGACTGGGAAGAGACTAGATATAAGGAATTGGAAAATTCTAAAAATACTTTTGTTCTAAAAGAAATGTATGTATTTATTGTGACATCATAATTTTTTGGAGTAATATTGGTGATTTTGGTTTTGTAGAATTTTTAGCTTTATAGCAGAAATTGAAGAAACTAGAATTTAGTAGTTTCCTTTTGAATACAGTATGTGGGACTGAGATATATCCAGTATTTCATATGAGTGAATAACAGTGCTGACAGAAATTTCACAAGTTTGAATCCACTTTTACTGACAGCTATTTGAAACCATCATACTAGTGGTAGAATACCTCAAGGGTCCTTGTCTAAACCTCATTATTTTTCAGCCTCCCATTACTTACTGTTTTGATTGGTTTTACCTTCTACCCTGCCAAAGTAGTAAGATATAGCTTCTGTGGTAATGCCTTTTATTTTCTTTTCTGGAGTTTCCCCAATCACTGTATGCTGTCCATCTGGCTCTGTTACACACACACTGAAACACTAATTTGTTATGGTCAATATAATGCTGCTTTATTTTGTTTTTCTTGTTCCAACATGGTTAATTTATCTTTAACATTTAAATATTTCTTCAAATAATAGACTGAAGTCGGTTTGAATATTTTGGTAGACATTGATATTGATCAGTTCATTATTTGACTGAAGTGCATTCAGTTGTCCCCGTCTTGTATGGGAGCAAGAGTTGGTAAACTGGCTGGCAGTTTTTATAGTAAAGTTTATTGGCACTCAGCCATGCCTATTCATTACGCATTGTCTATGGCAGCTTTGTACTATAGAGGCAGAATTGTATAGTTGTGATGGAGATGCTGTGTCCTTGAAGCCTAAAATATTTACTTCTCTATTCCTCTACAGAAAAACTTTTCCTGATCTCTATAATATCAGTCTGTATAATTTCTTGCTTTTAATCTTTCTAAACATAATGGGATATTATTGATAATTTTTAGATAAAGAGATTTGAAGAATTACTTGTTATCTTTGGTAATTATTAAGGACAGTGTTTTGATTTTTATGTGGAGGAGTGACAGGGGGTATATTTTTCGCAAATATTAGTATTCTGATTAGGAAGATTTATTTAAAAATTGCTGAAATGCTGCAGAAATGCATGTTTTACCAGATAAGAGTCTTGACAGGTAATTCAAGCTTCTAGTCAGTTTTTCTCAGCCTTTTATAAGCAATATTTCTTTTTATTAAATAGTTTTGTTCCCACTTTAATGTTACCTGAAATTTTAATAGAGATTATAAAATTATATTTTAAAGTTGAAAATCCTTCTTCTAAAAACCACATACCTCCCTCACTCCATGAGTTTAGTAATTAAGAAGCACTGAAACATAAAGTTGTATTTTAATTTTATAATGAACTACAGTTTATGTTTTTAATTTTTTAAAATATTTAACAGTCATTCAAAATAATTCAGTCCATGCTCTTTCTTAATCGTGTCTATAAATATTTTTCTTTCCTTCCCCTACAAGTCTTTGAATGGTCTTTAAAGAATCAAACCTGTAGACCACATAGAATCTCAGTCTAACACTGAAAGTAAGAGTCTGTTCTGTTCATTAACTTAAGCTACAGCTTTATTTCTAATGTTGTTAATGAAGTTAGTTTTCAAAAGTAGTGATGGAGAAGGCAATGGCAACCCACTCCAGTACTCCTGCCTGGAAAATCCCGTGGATGGAGGAGCCTGGTAGGCTGCCGTCTATGGGGTCGCACAGAGTTGGACACGACTGAAATGACTTAGCAGCAATAAAATACTGTTATTTTGAGTTTTGCTTGTAGACACAGAACATAGAGTATGGAATGCGGGGTTTCATGAAGAATGACCTTGGTTAAGGCACAGGAACTTGCCTCTTTTGGAGGAAGTCCCTTATGTCATCTTGCTGTTTGATCATGTGTAGTTTTCCCGCAAAGGCGATGATATTGGTTGACCTAAGTCTGCAAGGTACACAAGGTTTTCAAGGGAAACACAAGTTCATAAATTTTATTTCTCTTCTCTTTCATAATTTTAGTGTAAAGTATCTTTATTACCATTAAATTTTGGGGAGTTTAGCAGTTATTAATGCATATTTGGGGTCTTAATCATTTTCTAATGTATTTAATTATCCTTAGAAGACTTAATTTTTTGAAAGTGGCAATCATATCTTCATCTGTTTCATAATCCTTTTAGAACCTAACATAGGACCAATACATAAATATAATAATTAATAGGTAACACTCACTTCAGTATCAAAAATATCTAGAATGTAATCACTAATCATTGGCTTAAATTGACATACATGCAATTTTATTGTTAACATTATTTATTTTATTTTAGAATTGCAAGTTGAGATGACACTATATATACTGACATAGCTTCCAGCTGAATTTTATCATTTATTGATTACAAAAGGCAATGTGCTATATACTTCACAAAATTTTCTTCAGCTTCTCATCACGTATTCTCTATAGTTAATTTTTCATTTTTAAGTTCATTTGACGTACTTTACTCAGATTACCTCATTACATTTAAGAAACCCCTGATGGTGATATTGATGATCTAATATATGGCAGATCCTGGGTCATTATTATTTCATTTAGTGGTTATATATATAGACCAAGAGGGAATCTGAATATTGATTCAGAGAATGGCTAGTAACAATGATTTATGAACAAAGGATCCGGTATAGTTAGCTGAGTATAAGATTGCATCTCATGAGCAACATTGAATTTTTTATTTTCTGTTTACATGAACAGTGATGAGACCATAATATCATAGATGTTAACATTAAAACGTTCTTTCCATGACTATTATGATTCATTGTTAATTCTATTTGATGAAATACTTAGGTTTGTAATTTGACTCATAACCAACTTCACAGGTATTTTGGTTCATAAGATTCATCTGTCCAGAATAATTTGTTAATTTATAACATATATTGTGAGTACTTAAACTAGCACTAAAAATGAATAAAATTATGATGGCTCACTGCAAATACTAAAAATTAACATTTAGCTATCATTACCTGAGGGATGTTAGTTTTACTTATGTAAACATTTTGAAAATCAACTCATTATTCTTTTGGTATTTCTTCACTTTCATAATCCCAGAATGACTTTGTTCTGTTTATATTTTTGATTCCAAAGGGAAAGATAATGAAACACACAAAGTGAGTAGGTTTATCTGAACTACTTAATTAGTGACAATAGTGATTGTAGACCATGGTCTTATATCCCAGTCCTGTTACTATTTACTGTCCTTGAACAGGTTAAGTATTCTCATTTTAAGGGAAATTGGGGATGATACTTTGTATTTCCTCAGGATGTTGTGAAGATTTCATGAAATAATGTAAGTAAACTATTTAGTTTATCTGTGTAGTCTATCATTTTGGATGAACCTAGCTATGTGCCAATGGCACCCCACTGCAGTACTCTTGCCTGGAAAATCCCATGGACGGAGGAGCCTGGTAGGCTGCAGTCCATGGGGTCGAGAAGAGTCGGACACGACTGAGCGACTTCACTTTCTTTTCACTTTCATGCATTGGAGAAGGAAATGGCAACTCACTCCAGTGTTCTTGCCTGGAGAATCCCAGGGACGGGGGAACCTGGTGGGCTGCTGTTGCTGTCTCTGGGGTCTCACAGAGTCGGACACGACTGAAGCGACTTAGCAGCAGCAGCTATGTGCCAGGCAATTGTAGCATTTTATTTAGAAAAGGTTATTATTGAGCTAAAATGTAATCTCCCTTAGGGTTAGGAGTTTTGTCTCTTTGGTTTCTTAGCGCTTATCATGTGGTATATCCTGTTAATGTTTGCTGAGTGAATAGTTTAGCACCTAAGGAAAAATGTCCTTGTAATTAGCCTTGATTGGAATTCAGGCTCTGCTACTTGCTAGCTGAGTGACTTCCAGTAATGGAATTTCTTTTCTGAGCCTCAGACTTCTGGCTCTGACCTTTAAATATTGACCTTTATATAAGGGTTAATGATATGTGTCTGGTACAGTATTTCTTTTGCATATGAGCATAGTATGTGCTCACAGAATATTTCTGTCCATAGTACCTGTAGTTTATATTCAATTCAAAAAAGTTGCATGAAATTTCCAGATAATTAGAAAGTTAAAAAATAAAATGTCAATTTTGGAGAGAACTGCTGTTTAAAAATAGCTTTCCCATTCCCCCAGATTGGGGAAAACACTAAATTCTACATTGTAGGTATACTATAATTTAACAATAAATACAAAATATTTTAAACAAATGGATTTATAGTTTTTTTTTTTTGGTGGGGGAAGCCATCAACTTTCATGTTATATAAGGTAATATTTTGAACTGGGTTTGTAGCTTCATTTTTTCCCCTCTTCTTTTGAAACTTCATTTGCAATTTTATGTTCAGTCATAAAATGTCCCCTGCATTGGTTTGAAAATGACAGCCATTTGTTTTTATTATTTCAACTGGAAGCATTTTAATGAGAATGGCAGACTGCCCTGGTCTGTGCCTCCCAAGTGTCCTCAGGTACAAGCCTCTTTTGCCTGCTCAGCATGACTCCTAGATATTATAGCAGATAGCAGGTGTAATTTACTGGAGGATTCCTGAACTCTTTTCTGCTGCTCCTTTGAGTCCTCTCATAGGAGAATCTGTGTCTTCACAATGCAGAAGACTCAATAAAGACCAAAAATGAATGTTAAGGGTACTTTAAAATAAATAGTTTAATGCAAGTACTGTATATTTGATACCAATATGTGCAGAAATGAATCAGAGAAAGATAGTGGCAACTAGTGTTTGGCCACATGGTTTTTATATCCCTGTTAGCATTTCCAGCCCAGCCCTATCCTTGTGAAAGGAAAGAAAATAAACTCAAATGGAAAAGAATGTCAAAGGTCTGGAGTTAAAAAAAGACTTTCTGATGAGTGATAACAGGGGTTTACTTCTACAGCTTACTGAAAGAAAACTCCCAAGGGTGTCCATGTTTTCTCCTCTATTCAGAAGAAGGGGAATTTCTGTAATTTATTTTTCATTTTCTAAGTCTTTTCAGTGGGGGCAGAGTGGGGTTGGTATCATCCTGTTGTTTTGGTAACTATAGTTTTTAGAAGAGCAGCTTTTATTTGCTAGTAAATTCTGTCCCATAATGATTATAATTTTATAGCACAAATTAGATCAGAAAGACTGATTTTGTGCAGAAATCTTTAGCTCTCATTTAGAGTTGACATACATTTAGTGCTTAGAATTTTATGCTTACCCAAAGCATTAATGTTTCATTTTACACAGCATTAGTACATGATATCAAGGATGGGTAACTTTGTTAGGTCTCCCGCTTAGATGGCTCTTTTTCCTGTTCTCATGCTTTTGGTTGTTCGGGCTTAATATCCAGTGTTCACAGTAGTTCAGTGTCCATGAGAAGAAATCAAAGATAAAGCTTTAGATATGAATCTTTATAGTGGCTGTGCACTTAATAGGATATCAACCTCAGTTAACCATTTTTAGAAAAATTTAAGTTATCTTTTTTTTCCTCATTGATTTGAAGCGTGCTATATCCTGCTTCTGTCATTGAGCTTTTCAACAAATGGGTTTTATTTGTTCTATTTTTGCTAAATAGATGTCAACATATATAAAGTTAAGTATGATTTTTTTAGTAATGTAACATAAATACAGAGATACTAAAACTGATTAGTAGGATTTCTTAAATTTGCTGACAATTTAAGGCATAGGATGTTTAATGCAGCTAATAAATATAAGCAGGTTACTGTTACATGGCTATGGCTAACTATACATTTTAAGTAGTGTATAAAACATTGAGGACTGTTGGGATATAAACAGTGCTGAGGTGTGCTCCTGGAAGTTGTTGTTGAGCTTTGGAAGGTTTAGTAGTAATGATGCATTAATTGACTTTTTACATGACAGAGTAGTAGGATACTTATAAAAAAAATCTTGACAGAGGTTGGCTAGACAGTGTCATGTAGTTATAGAAACAGGGTTAGGATGAAATTGTTTGAATCTGAATTTGAAAGGATAAGGATAAGAAAAGAGTCATTCATAATTTAAGTAGAAATGTTCTGTTTCAGTTTTTATTAAGAAATGTACTGCTGCTTAGCATTATGAGGGGTTTCATCTGTGCGCTGTGCCTTCATACTCCCAATTTTTCCCTGAAGTTCTAGGAGAGGGTAATAAAAAATTGTTTTTTAATGTGAGGAATCCCTTAATCTTTTCTGTTTGTTCAAAGTGTAATAGCCTTTTCCTGGTTTTGTTCCTTGTTTTTGTTTTGCGTTGTGGGACACTGAGCTGCCTTTTGCAGGTAATTATAGAGTTTGAAGGACAAGTCTGTTGGCTCCATCTATGCCAGTAAGAATCTTGTGGCTCCAGTTTGATTTAGGAGCAGTGTTTTCTTGGGACTAATTTCATTATGTTTGATTATTTGACAAACATTATATGACTAATGTTTGATTATTCATTCTGTCCTTAGCCAATTATGGTCTGCTAAGTATTTCAATTTTCATTAACATTTTAAAATGGAAGGTTGTTTTTCATTTGAATCACAGCAGTAAAATCTTTTGATTGTTTTCAAAATTGCATTTAAAGCTTGAACTTTTGAAAATAATTTTATTTGATGTGAAAGTGGCTGTACGTAGTAGAATGAGAATAATCAATTTGATATTCTTTTACTCATTGAACAGACAGACGGATGGACTTAAGCTTTATTTGTGTGGGGAAAAAAAGCCATGAATTTGTTACATTTTGGAATCTCTTTCTATTAGAAACAGTCATTTATACTGTCTTATAATTCACTAGAGTGTATTTTTAAAATTGTGTTTCACATTTAAACCTCAAAAATACACTGAAGTTTTAGTATAGTTAAATCAGTTCATAAAATGTTCTATCCTGGCCAGAGACCACAAAAGAGGTCTGGCTTGTGTGGTTTCCTCCACCTTTTCCCTTAACTAACAGAGGTTTTCCTATCTTGGCAGCTGTTTCCTACAGAGCAGTCATCAGTCCCTGATTTCTTCCTTCTGTTTCTTCCCACAAACAAGGACTCTTTCAAATAGCCAGTGACCAAAGACACACTGATCTTGAGTTGCTTGAAGAAAGTGGAAAGTTGTTCAAGAGTTGTGCATGTAGGAAAGCAGTCCATATGCATTAGTTCATTGAGATAAAAGTACCTATTACAGCCAAAATCTGGATAGTCAGAATTCTTTGCTTGAACTGGGAGCATTCCAAAGGCTGACTTAATTACTGCAAGTAACATTAATGAACCTCTTCCACATATTAATGTTATTCTAATTGCTTGATACAATCATTGAGGAGTCTGTGGGATTTAAGAAACTGTTCATGATTGGCCTTTTAAATGTGACAGGCCATGAAATTATCTGACTTCTCTCTGTGCTTTATATAAAATAGCTTGCAGTTTTAAGGCAGGTACTTTGTACAGCAATTGTAAACGAAACATTTACTTTTGATTTTGTCTTTTGAATATTCTTTGGGAGCTCAGAGTGAAAAA
Source organism: Bubalus kerabau (assembly GCF_029407905.1). Classification (NCBI taxonomy): domain Eukaryota; kingdom Metazoa; phylum Chordata; class Mammalia; order Artiodactyla; family Bovidae; genus Bubalus; species Bubalus kerabau. The sequence goes on along the minus strand of NC_073629.1, from coordinate 63,102,183 downwards.
TGAATAGAGAGCCAGCCGGTTTTGCAGGGTTGTATGCCATGTGTTCTCTATCAGATTAATTTTTGATGTATCTTTTTTCTTTGTGTATTTTTGGCATATTGAGGAGGAAGCTTGCTTTTCCTTTTGTTATTGTTTTATTTCTAAGAACATCTGAGGTGTTCTTAGAACTAGGTAAGCCAGTTCTGATTCCTTTCATTATGATGCCTAATTTTGTCTTCACAGATTTTAGAGAGAGCTGAAAAAATAGGTTGGTTATGGATCATGGAGTATATATAGGGAAACAGCTTTATCTCAAACTATAGGCATGATAAAATAAACTCATTATAGACTGTCTTGCTAATTCCTTTTGTAGTTCTATGAATCTTCATATATAAACACTAGATAATAGCTTCAGATTAGTTTTTTATGTTCTTTCTGATATGTTTGTTGCCAAAGCAAGATAGTGACTTTATAGCTTGATCAGTGTTCCAAACCATTTAGAATCTGACTTTTTTTCCATTGAAGTTACATTGTAGGAAACTGATACTATAATATAGTGACCTGCTATTATAGAATCACATATGGTGCATTAAAGGGTTTCCCAGGTAGCTCAGCTGGTAAAGAATCTCCCTGCAATTCAGGAGACCCTGGTTCGATTCCTGGGTGGGGAAGTTCCTTTGGAGAAGGGATAGGCAACCCACTCCAGTATTCTTGGGTTTCCCTGGTGGCTCAGATGGTAAAAAATCCACCTGTAATGCGGGAGACCTGGGTTAGATTCCTGGGTTGGAAAGATACGCTGGAGGAGGACATGGCAACCCACTGAGTATTCTTGCCTGGAGAATCCCCATGGCCAGAGGAGCCTGGAGGGCTGCAGTCCTTGGGGTTGCAAAGAGCTGGACACAACTGAGCGACTAAGCACAGCAGCATGATGCATTAAGCATGTAGCAAATTCAGAATATCTTAACTGCTGTGAAATAAAAAGCTCAACATTATCTAGGGGAAATTTGGTGTTTTACATTTTCTTTATGCTTTAGAGATAGCATCTAAATTATCTAAGAGTTCATTTTGAGTTATAGACATGACCTCATAATGTGGGTAGGTATACCCATCACTGCTTCACTTTAAAAAACTATTTGCAAAAGGTTAAGGAGAGCTTGGGAAGACTTTACAGAAAGAATTTGTAATTTCTTTCCGCTCAGACGCTAGATGAGGAGGCTGGCTCTGTTTGGGAACTGCCTTTCATAGTGTGTATATTGTAAGGCTGGTATTTATGGTATTTACTCTGACTCCTCTTGCTATGCTGCTACTTCTACTGCTAAGTCACTTCAGTCGTGTCCGACGCTGTGCAGCCCCATAGACGGCAGCCCACCAGGCTCCCCCGTCCCTGGGATTCTCCAGGCAAGAACACTGAAGTGGGGTGCCATTTCCTTCTCCAATGCGTGAAAGTGAAAAGTGAAAGTGAAGTCGCTCAGTCGTGTCCAACTCTTCATGCTATGCTAGAAAGGAGTAAAACACTGCAGTAGAACCTAGCAAAGAATCTGGTTTCATGTGACCCTGGGAATGTAGACATGCTGATTAAATCACACCTGACTAAACCACACCTGAGTTGGTTTTTTCCTCTTCAGTTGAAGAACTGGGCACTTAAAGGCTAGTCAGAATTAGACTTGGCTCTTCGTTTTAGTGATGGTGATGCAAATTTGGAGATATATAACCATTATGGTCTAGATTTTTATTTGGGTCCAGTGGATGGGTTAATCTACTCAAGGACATGGGTTTGACCTTACTAAGTTTTGCTGTAAGAAAAACTCATATATGAAAATCTAAAACCTTAAATATTTAAGAGACAATCACATTATTAAATGATTTCTATGAATAGCAGTCAGATAAATAACAGTCTGCAGTGTAGTGTTTGGAATGCCATAATTATAAAAGCTACAACCATATATTAAAAATTGTATACCCTTGAGTAGAAAAATAAACTGTTTCATTATATCTGTAATCTACTTTACTAGATAATAGGATAAAATAGTAGATAATACTGCTGTTACCATCACTAGAAGCAAAGTATATGTATTTATGAAATTTTGTTGCAGGTATTGTATTAATATATTAAAGCCGGTAAAATGACTACTATATGACATTGAAAGACAGTTATTTATTCTGGAATAACTTTAATCTTTCCAAGAAAAGTTCATCTTTGGGAATTTATATAACTACTATGTGCATTCATATGTTTTGATTACCTTTAATTTGGGGGGCTTTGTTTTCAGAATGCTGTTGAATATAGAATCAAAATATATGGCTTTTTTATGCTTCAGAGAAGGAGGGAAGAAAGGTTGGAAAGAGGGGAGTTGTGGCTATTGTTTTTTCATTTTTTGTGACATTGTAGGACCATAGAGTAAATGATGGATTTGTTTGTTTTTCAGATATGAGGATCAATGATGCAGACTGCTGGGTTCGATGAAGCTGGGCATTTATAACTAGATTCATTAAGGAATACAAAGAAAATATTTAAAGGGATCAATAATGGTGTCTTCTGGTTGCAGAATGCGAAGTCTGTGGTTTATCATTATAATCAGCTTCTTACCGAATACAGAAGGTAAGATACAGTTTAAATTTTTACTTTTTAAGTTCAGGAGAACTTAAAATAGTCAATCTTTTTTTATATATATAGGAGTGACTAGAATGAATATTTTTTATTATTTTAGAATTAAGCATTAAATAGATTTCCTGAATATCATATTCTTTTTCTGATGATTGAATTAGTTTTTTACATAGCTGTGTATTATAGAAAGTGCTAGAAGTCTAAATTTATATTTTACATATATTTATAAATATAACCATTATAAATAGCCCTGAGAGAAGTAACCAAAAGCTTTGCTTTGGTATATATTTTACATTTATTGACTAAATTTTTCCAGTAAAATTGAAAATATTTCATGATAACTCTTTCATTTCATCTTTAGTTCTGTCTGCTTCTTAAGTGTGTGGTCATTGTTCTAAAACTTATAAATAATTTTTTTTTTAATTTTCTGGAAAAAGATGTTTTTTATGAGTTCTTCCTTTCTCATGTTATCTTTTTGAAGACAGACTTGATTTTTGAAGAAAAGAATACACTTAGAGGGTTAATTAACTAATTGAAACCATAGTTACTATATGGATTTTCTGGTATCCATTATTTTTGTAATCTTACATATTATTTCCATGTGAAAATGACATTCTTTCAGGTGCTTTTTTACAGAGTAGGTCTGAAGTTAATGTGGCGCTAAAATATGTTAATTTTATGGCTAGTTGGTAGTGGTAGTCATTGTATTCAGTATGGAAAATCTGTGAAAGAAATGTACAATCTCTGAGAAATGTATGTAAAATATAATGGATTTTTTGTCACAATTAAGTATTCTTGAAGAAAATGTCTTAGAATTTAAAAATTGGCTTTATATGTAGTACATACTTAATGGTCCCATCCCATTTATACCTATTAACAAAATAGTAGGTGGGAAAAAAAGAGGCATACTATCAACTAATAGATAGTAGATTATAATTCCAGTGTCTTTGTAATAAGCTTCAAAATGTTACCAGTTTTCTGTTCTAGCCCCTGCTTTCAATATATAGATATAACTTAAAAATATAATTTAGATAAATAACAAGTTGAGAAAATTTTTAAAATAAGAACTTTTGTGGTCAGGAAGTAAATAATGCTCACCTGGGTTTAAGTCACACATGAAAGTTGCAAATGGGTTAGTATTTTATTTTCAGAAGATATTGCTCTTTACATCAGAATTGAAAGATACATCAAATCTAACATTAAAATGTAGTGTCTGAATGAATAGTACTGTAATGATAAACAATGAGCAGAAACTGAGTTAATATCAATCTCTGGCTTGAAATTATGAAAATCTTGTGTGTCGTGTATAATTTTGCATCTGTTTTTGGGGGGGGGACTAACTGAATTCGTGCTGTTATATTTGAATGTTTTTATACATTTAAAAAGTGTGGATCAATGGCTCATTAGTCCACATAATAAAAAAACTTCCAATCAAAATAGAGACCACTTTACTGACACAGTTGGTTAACTTAGCAGGGGGCTAGCAAACTAGTGACTTTTTCATGAGATACTGCAGTTTTATTCCTAGTGTCACCTATTAGGTCAGGATTCATATCTGCTGTTAAGAGAATTTCATTTTTTGGCACATGAGGCCAGGGGGTGTTACTTTTGAAGCAGTTCCCTCCTACAGGTAAAAAGAACCTGGGAGGAACCCACACTGCTAGCTGTGAGAGTACACACGGTTACTGCGCACCGCACCATTAATAACATTGTTCAGGTGTCACATGGTTTTGTCTTAGAAAAAGTTTTATGTGACGTGATAGACCTGTATTGCCAGCCAGCAGATAATGCTCTATGAACACTTTGATAGAGAAAACCTATCAAAGTTAGGTATGAAAGCACAGGAAAGAAGATATACAATTAACCTTTTAGCCGTTGAGTTTCTTTGGGTCCCTTACGTGATTGTTACCTTTTAGATCTTACAGAAATGAGCACTTTTTGTGTCAGCTCCTGAATCTTTGCTGATAAACTCAGATAAGGCTTTTAGGTGGTTTCTTTCCTCCTTCCTCATTTATTGCATGACTAAATCTGAGCCAGTTGTTTAGGGTTCAGACATGTGCAAGGCACGGTCCCTTCTCTTGAGGAGTTTGTGGTCTTGTGCGGAGGTCTAAACCTCAAATAACTACTGGAGGTCTGCAGCAGGCAGGAAAGTGCTTGCCGGGGGACCCATGATTGCCTTTCCAGTATTTAGCCTGCTTTTGCCAATCTTCTGATTTTTCAGTAGAAACCAGACATTAGATTTTTAAGTAGTAGCAACTAATTTAGACTAAAAAAAAAAAGCCTGTGTATTGTGTTCAGCCAGGGACCGTGCCTTCCTTTTCAAGGCTTTCTTTTCTTCTGTTTAGAGAAGTGTTTTACCTTAGTATTTGATTTTAAAGACTTAACATACTTTTAGATTTGTTTTACATGTCTGTATATGAAAGGTTAATTTCCACATATGCAAGAAGGAATTACATATTTGTTCTCAGTCCAGGCGTATATTATAGTTACGTCATGTTTTGTGGGCATGTTAAAGAACAGATCACTAAGCTTATTTTTGTGTGTTTTACCATGGTAAAAGCTAATTGTATAAAGGTTTAATTGTTAGAATTAGCTTATCTTACATTGCTATCTGCCTCCATTTTTTTATAAGCTACTATTTAATAGAATAAAGTTTCATCCATTGAAATTTACTGATTTTTGCAAAGTAGGAACAATATTTTATTGTTTATCCTTGCAATTCTTTCCTGTGTATTTTTGAAAGTTATGTTTAAAATTTTCAAGAAAAATGATTATTTAAAAAAAAAACAGAGAATACTCTAAGTTTTTTTTAGAATTTATTTTACTCCCAGAGAACTAACCTCAAGCCTTTCAAAAATCAGTTTTGTTGTGCTTTGGTTCTTTTGGCCAGTTTTTATAAGACTAGTAACCCACTGTGGAATCATGTATCAGTAAGTAGGAAAGTAAATTGAATTTTTGTGTCCTGGAGAATTAAATTATGCTATATAATGGAGCCCTAGCAAGTATAAGTCAAGATATATGAAGGCGTGCCAAAGTGACAAGTTACAAATAATAGCAGTTCTTCAGCAAAGTAGGCAATATGGATATCAGGTTGAGTTCTTTATGCAGTGAGTATGTAATTAGATTTTATTAGTTGAAATTTTAGTTAATTAACTCAGATTAAATTGTTGCTTATCCTTATTTCAAAGAAACTATTATGCCAGGTATAAATGCCAGATATGCCAGATAGAGCTTCAAATATTTATATACATACATATATGTATGTATATATAGACACACACATTAAGAAAATTTAAGAACATAGCTGTAGAAGTAGTATCTTAGAAGCTTTTATATTTTAAATTTTCTAAGAACATTTTACAGTGACTTTTGTGTTAATGATGCCTCAGTAAAAAATGTTTGGCTGTAGGATGTAGTTAGGTGGCAGGAAAAAAGTTGATCTAGGGGTCACATATGAATTTTAAAAACCTGTTTTGGCCCATAAATATTTTTTCAGACCTCTATTTATTTATTCCTTTTAATCTTTAATTCTTTTATTGGTTGTTGCTGCTGCTAAGTCACTTCAGTCATGTCTGACTCTGTGCGACCCCATAGAGGGCAGCCCAACAGGCTCCCCGTCCCTGGGATTCTCCAGGCAAGAACACTGGAGTGGGTTGCCATTTCCTTCTCCAGTGCATGAAAGTGAAAAGTGAAAGTGAAGTCACTCAGTGGTGTCCGACCCTCAGTGACCCCATGGACTGCAGCCTTCCAGGCTCCTCTGTCCATGGGATTGTCCAGGCAAGAGTACTGGAGTGGGGTGCCATTGCCTTCTACATACATATAATGAGCTGTTCAGAATTTATATTTACACACACACAGAAAAGTCACCTTCACAAAGGCAAGGATCTTTTTTGTTGTTCATCGACATGCAAGTGACTAGAACAATGCCTGACTTACGGTAAGCACTCTATATCCATCACATGAATAGCATAAATCTTTAAAGAGGGTCAGAGTCTAAATAGTTGAAAGCTTTAAACAGTTGTAATAACAGAGTGATAAGTGCCATGATGGTGATATTTCAGAAGCATTGGGATAAAGGGTAGTTGAGTGAGTATGTATGTGTCTGGAAATGCTTCTAGCCTGAAGTGATGTTGATTCTCGAACTGGATCTCAATTTGGGCTGAACAAGCTTGGTAAAGACAGTCGTGAGCATGGCAGTAGAGAAAAACAACATAGAGAATAGCATGGATGAGGAATAGAGTACTGTAGTGGTGCTTAAACTTGAGGAGCAGATGAATCACCTACAAGTTCTTGGGTGGGGCCCACGTATTTGCACTTCTGACAAATTTCTGGGATGAGGCTGATGTTGCTCAGCATCACAGTTAAGAACCACTGTGATAGTATATGTGTATGGGTGGTTGAGGTGAGGTATATGGCAACATGGGTGTGGATATAAACTAACTTTAAAAGGTTTTTTCAGAAAAAGTTATGATTTAATTCACTGTGATTCAGAAGTGGTAACCAGTTATCTATACATTTTCATATGATTCTTTATCCCTCTGATCAGGCTCCTTGGGCATAATTTTAGGCTTCAAAAGGGGATTTTTTTTTTTTTTTCTCTCTTTTTAAACTTTGTACTGAGAAAGAAAACAAGTGGAAAATTGACTTGAGATTGAAAAAAATAGAACATATTTTCTGTTGAGGGTGAATGTTATATTTCCAACATTTCTAACCCCTTGCTTCAGTTTGTCTCTTCTCATTGTTATAACTTTTTTCTTTTTTGTTGTTGTTGGGATTCACTACATAGCCATTGCCATGATAATACTGAATTGACTTACTGTAGGGACTTTAGATTTCCCAGTGTAGCAAAATTGACTACTTTTGTTCATTTCAGAATATATAATTAGTTTAAAGCTAGGAGGTAAATTTTCAGCAAGGTACATGGGGATTTGGCTGTATCACTCCTATTAAACTAACTCCCATTAAATTAATAGGAATTGTACAGCATATCTCTGTTCACTGCATGGCAAATATCATCTTATTTTTTTAATTTGCAAATTATGTAAATTAACACTGATTTGAAACAAAGCATTTTTTAAAATGATTTTATTTATATTTTTAGTGCAGATGAATGTGATTTTATTCTTTAAGAAAGTATCTAGCTATATTGTATATTGGTCTTAGGACACTTTAAATATTCTTCATTGTGTTATATGTGTGCAGGGTTAATTTATTTGCAGCAGATTTCTTCTACATAAGTAGTGATATAATTCTGTATCAAAAATATAAATATAATTAATGCCACTTACATACTATATTAAGTTCCTCCGATCTTTAAAAAACCAAATGCTGCAGAGTACTCCTACTAGGATTTTACCAGTTCTGATTGTGACTCAAAATTTAAAAAAAAAAAAAAAAAAAAAGATTAATCTATTTGTTGGAAACAGTAGCATCTTTAAGAAAGTTAATTTGGAATATCCTTTGGTGATTTTAGATACCAATGTTCAGTGTCCAAATATGCATATTTAATATACATGGAGATTAAGTTCTAGTGCTCGGTTGTTGATTTTTTTTCTTCTTACATTTTCTTCTCTTTTTCCACTTTAAGATTAATCCTCTCTTGCTTCTTTTTCCAGTATTTGGAAAAGGTTAGTTTGTCCATGATCTCTGTTGATTCACTAATAAGTCTGTTGCTGGTGGAAAAGTGTTATAAGTCAGTGTGTTACACACAACAGCCACGCAACATACCTCTATAAAACTCTATTGCTTGGCTGTTTAATTTTTTTAAACTTTTGTGTTCCGACTGGAAAGACTGCATCAAAGATTTATTTGTTTAATTTAGTTAATAAATCTTTAAATTTATTTAATAAATCTTTAATTTATTTAATAAATGTATTATGAAGTAATTTGCTAAAGTAAAGTGGTCATAAATTTGTCCATACAAAAGTGAATTTTTGTAATATTGATTTTATATTCACATTAGACATTTATCACAGTTATTGTTATAGTTTGAAATAATCAATAGTATATTAAAGGCGGCTTAATTAAAAGCATAGGAGGCATATAGAGCACCTTAATTTTGCTGAATGGTAATTGTGTTCATTACTCTGAAGTAATTTCAGTTTTGATGAATCTCTTGCCTCATTTTTGGAATTAATACACCTTTTCACTTTTTTATGTACTGTGGTATTAGAGAATAAGATAATATAAATGATTGAGCACATATGAGTATTAATGTAGAGCCACTGTTTCTCTAAGAACTATTTATCTGACACGTTACTAAGGGAGTGTCTTACTGAAACATATGCTTGGTACCCTATGGTACTCTTTATTTTCTTTTCACCTCCTACAATGACAGAGAATGACATATGACAGCCATGCAGTCTACATTTATTAGACATCAATGTGGATTAGTGAATATCTCATGACATCTTTCAACCCTTTTCTTGAACTCCTTTGTCAACTTGAGAGAAGTGATTCCAGGAGAATACCTAGCCTTGGCCCTGGGATCTTTTGGTAAGGCTGAGAAGGGAATTCCATATCGGAGCTTTAGAGCTTTAGGAACCAAAACAACATTTATAATCCTTCCTTAGCGGCATGGGACTCTACTGAATTTGACTTTTATGTTCACCATTATTCTTGCTTTGAGGGTTTATTTTTCTTAAAAGTTTTCCCCTTCTCCTGAATACATTCTCATTGAGAAAGGATAGAAAATAAGAAAATTAAGAATTTAAAACTGTTCATAATTCTAGGACCTAAATATAACTAACCACCATACATTTCCCTTTGTTTCCCCCAACACATATGATAAAACAAAATTACAATGTATAAAACAAAATTAGGTTCTTCCTTTCCATATACTGATTTTCTACTTTATTATCATAATTTGTATTACCTTGTCATTATATATTTAGATAAAAGATTTTAACAGCTGTGTTGTAATTTATCATGTATATGTCAAAACAGGTTTAATACTCCCTCTCTATCTGTTGGCCATTTGAATGAAATTTCTTTTAAGTAAATTAAATATCTATATAAATCTTTTTCATCATATTTGCTCATTTTCTGGGAGTGAATTTCTAGAACTCTGATTATTATATCAGGCGTGTGTACATATTCCAAACTAGTTTTTGGAAAGGTTATACCCATGTTCACTTTGATTACTAATCTATGAAATATCAGTTTATGTGCTTTACTGGCATTGATTTCACATTTTTAAAAGAATTAACAGTCATGTAAAAAAAAGAAATATCTTATTGTAAGTTAAATTTGCAATTTGAGAGATAATTGTGAGGACAAAAACATTTTATATGTTTTTTTCCATTTTTATATGGATTTACTTATTGACCGATTGTAATTTTGATGTAAATTTTTTGTTCATTACCTTTACCAATTTTTCTATTTATGTTGTTATAGGTATTCTTATTTTTTAAACTCTTTGATGATATCATTTTGTCATTTTTATTATAAAAATTATATTTGCCTTTTAGTTCATATTGCTTAATTTTAAAAGAAAATTTCAAATAGAAGAATTTTATAAAATAACACTAGCCACAGATTTAACAGTTATCAATATTTTACTTGATTTGCTTTATTTATCCCCTTTTCCAGCTTTTTGATGTTTAGCTCTTTTCTTCTGTGAAGTCTTACATAATTTTCCCACTTAAAAATCTTGAGATTAAATGTTTATTCACTTGCATGTCCCTGTGTTTCTTAAATGCTTTTATTTAAAATTTTAATCATTAGGAAATAACTTTGTTATAAGGTGAGAGCTAAGGTTTCAGTTAATTTTGAAGGGAATAGACTAAAATTAAATCATTTGAAATGAATCAGATTTTAACTAACAAAGTAGATGAATTTGGGACATACCCAAATTAAAAAATGGTAATGGAAAATAGTTTTTTAAAAAAGAAGGGAATTGTACTATGGATGAAAATGTTACTATTCTGATTCCAATAATAATGCTACTGAAATGATTTGTTTTTGCATAGTCTGTTTAATAAAGTTTGTTTTTAAGGAATTTTTACTGTTAAATTGAGAGAAAGAGAGACTGGCAAGCAAAAAATAGGACATTAGTAATTAAAATACTTTTTGAAATGCCCTGTAGTGATAATCTTTATTTTGAGAATTTTAGAATATCAAGAAACACAACAATTTTATGGAAACAATAGAGGGATTCAGATAAAGTAGAGTTTTGTTTTGCATATAAGGATTTAATCAAAAAAGATTAAGTAAAATTCTCTTTTATTTTGCTGGCTATTTATAGAGTATTTCTTATATCGCTTTATACCTGTCTATCTAATGTGTGTGTGTGTCTGTGTTAATCATTAGTTCTCTCTCCACTTACTGATTTTTCTTTTTCTCTTTGTAGTACTAAAATCTAAACCAGGCAGTACATATGCCTGATATTAAATTTAGGTTTTGATTAGAATCAATATAATATGTTAGTAAGATTGTCCAGGACTTAATAACTTAGTCAAACACAGTAAAAAGGGTTGATGGGGCATTGCTGTTGGTAGTGGGGAGAGAGCTCTTTGTTGGATTTTAAGCGACCCACTTTTATATGACAGAATGCTGTGGTGAGGTGGTTGATGGTGGCAGATTGATTCAAAAGTTGTAAGTAAAGTGAAAGAGACATGTGGTGCAGGTTAAGTGCATTCTATTGTTTAAAGAAAGTACTTTTTATAATTTTCTTTTTTGACTGTTTGTAGTGAAAGTGCAATTCACTCAATTGTGTCTGACTCTTTGTAACCCCGTGGACTATACACAGTCCATGGAATTCTCTAGCTAGAATCCTGGAGTGGGTAGCCTTTCCCTTAAGGGGATCTTCCCAACCCAGGGATAGAACCCAGATCTCCCTAGCAGAAAGAAGGGAAATGGGATTCAGTGCTAGGACAGGAAGACTCATCTAGGAAAGGAGAATGTATATTTTGATACAGGGAGAGGAAGGTTCAGGAAGGGATGTGTACAGGAGAAGAAATGTAAGGGAGGTCTTGCTGGATGTTTTTAATCTTCTTTATACTAGTGCTCCTCAAAATTTAAATCTACATATAATTCACTTTGTTGTTTTGTTGATCAGTTGTGTCTGATTATTTATGTGTGATGTCTTAGTTGCTCAGTTGTGTCCAACTCTTTACCACCCCATGAACCATAGCCCACCAGGCTCCTCTGTCCCTGGGGATTCTCCAGGCAAGAATAATGGGGTGGGTTGCCATGCCCTTCTCTAGTCTAGGGGATCTTCTCAACGCAGGGGTTGAACCCAAGTCTCCCACATTGCAGGCTGATTCTTTACCATTGAGCCAGCAGGAAATTCCTTAATTCACTTGGAGAAACTGTTAATATGTAGATTCTGATTCAGGAATCTGGAATGGTCCTTGAAATCTGCATTTCTAATAACCTCCCAGGTGATCTTGAGGCTGCTGATCTGTGAGAGGACATCTGGATCAAGGAGTTTTAGGTATTAAAATATTTAGTCTAGAGAATCAGGTTTTGCATGACAGTGATTTCTACCTTTGCAAATTGAAGTTTGTTTCTTACCTTACTTAACAGCACAGTTGAAATATTAAAATATTATCACTTTCAGTTTTATAATTCATTTTATTTAAAAAAGGAACTAAGCTACCTTGGAACTTTCTACTGAACTTTTCTGCATTTTGTTACACTTTTAGACCTATTTTGTATGCTTTCTACTGACCTTTTATCTGATGATTTGTATTGAAAAATCCCTGAGTAACAATGCAGTTTGACCCTTTCTCCCTCATATTTTTCTCTGTTCCCCATTGATCTGGCCTACTTTCATTCTGTTACATGGAAGCATCATTTTAATAGCATTTTACTATAATTGTTATTACTTAAAGTAGCATTATAAAGTCATGTATTACAAAGTGTATATTATTAATTCATTTAGGAAAATTTTATACTTTACTAACTTTTCAAAGTCAACATGTTTCAAAAACTAAGAATTGTCATTTTCACGTCAATATTATTACCTTGACATGTTAATACCACAAAAGTAAGGATGTAAACCTATTGAAAAGAGTATTGAATGTAAACCTGTTATCAAAAACAGCTCTATTTCAGATCATCTAATGGTTTTTCCATTTTGTAGTATTAAGTATAATCAAAGCTTTTATTTCTTTATTATAATTTTATTTTCTTTTCCTGTCAGAGATAAAGTTACTCATCTAATTTATTTTGGCTTTATGATAATACAGATCACAAATTACATTTATTCATGACGTTCATTAGGTTCATTAGCTTTTTAAAGCCAGATAAAAGGTAAGTGCACAGCAAATTTTTAACGAAGAGAATTCTATATAGGATTTTAGAGATCAAAATAGTTTTATAAAATTTTTTGGTGGAATTGAGGAATTTTAGACTTAAAATCACAACTTGGAAATTAGTTAGTAGTGTAAATGTTTTCAGTTTGCTAATGAAGAAACAATCCTGCCAAGATTGTTCTTTTGCCAAACTCTAGTTATTGCCACTCCATTTTTCTTTTTGTGGAACTTAATATTTAGCCTCAGATCATTGGTGTATTTTTTTAACTCATGAGGTTGTCATTCAGAATATTTCAGAAATACCTGAAAGTATATTGCCTAACATTGTTTAACTTGATGAAGATTAAAAAAAAATCGCTTATTTCAGAGTTCTTCAAATTGTTACTATTGCACATTAAAACCTGTACTGATTGACTTTATTTTGAAATATAAATAACATATTACAGAAGGACCAATCTTGCTAACTCTCTGCAACTTTTAGATAATCCTCAGAAGTTACACAGCCACAGGCATACTTTTCTTATAAAAATGTCATTATTTCTGTTTAAAAGTAGAAACGATTATTGAAAATGATTAACTACCCAGAGCTCTGAAAAACTGAAAAAGCACAGTAATAATTTAAACTTTCGCTGTATTTATCACTTGACACTGATTAGCAGTCATTTGGAAAGCTGAGGCATGCCTTTGTAGCCCCTCCTTCAGGTATGGGTTTTAGACCTTATCTTTTCCCTTTTGTTTCCTTAGGACAGGAAGCTCATTTAATCCTTAGCTTTGTTTTAGAGTTTAGGCAAATAGAGACTATCCCTGTTAGCTTTCAAAAGCTCTTACTTTTGTTGCAGTAATGGCACTCAGTGTAGATTCTGGGATCCTGCGTTATTTACCAGAAAGCTTACCTTTGAGAGCTGCCACATCATTCTTTCAAATTGTGTTGTTAATTGACTGATAGCAAAGATTGAGTGGAAAACCTTTAGTGACAAAAGATTGGATATAGGTGTGACTGTAGTCTAAAGGCTGGTGAATCTTTGCTTCTTGATCCCATTTCTATTTGTACTAAAATACTAAATACAGACTAAAAGAACAAAGTACATTTAAAAGCATTCAGAAATGTTAAGCAACAATAAAACTCCATAACCATTTAAATGGCAGCAGCGGACTATTTGAATTAACTTTGTGTTTGGCTTAATTTGGGGCCATAATTATTCCTAACTTACAAGTGAGTAGATTTCAATTATAATATCCTATAGGGATTTGTAGCTAAGGCAACTAAAAGAATCATTTTACATAAAGTACTTTTGTTCAACTGATTAGGCAGGTTAAAACGTAATGATGTAAAATTGAAACCCTTCTGACAAGGTCCAAACAAATGTTTCTAGAAAATTTGTTAAAAAAAAATAACTAATTTTAATTTTAAATAATATTTTGGTCTTTTGGGAAGATAGGCTTCATTGTAAAACATATAGACAGACACTAATGTGTCTTAAGATTACATGTTTTATGAAGTAGTGAAGAATGGAAGACATGGACAGATATGTCAATGGAAATATTCCTAAGTAATGTTTATTTGCTTTATAATCCTTGACATGTAGTTCGACAGCTTGAAATACATAGATTTAGAAGAAAAAATACAAATAAATAACTTAAATGACCAGCACCTCTTCTGTATCTTGGAATGCATTTCAAGATGCATTTCAGATCGGAGACTCATTTATAAATTTGAAATGCTATATACAAGAAGTGCAAGGGTTCAGGGAGAGTTGACATTGTGCTGCAGTTATAGATACAACCCATATTTAACTTCTCTTTTTAAATACATTCCTTACTGCAGAGCTCACAGTAATTTTGAACACTTTTTCCAGACTGAAACCACTTTATGACTGTTAATGCTAGATGATACTTTGGATCCTTACTAATCTATATTGTAGAGCAAAGTATTAAGAAAGTGTTTGTTGGCATCAATAAGATAATTTTGAAGCTTAACAATTAACATTTCATTAGTCTCAGCTGTTTAATGTTAGTCTAGCATAGTGAAGAGAGTTTAGAACCAGCAGCTCTGTTCTCATTCTATCTTCTCAGGTTCTCTGTGTCATTTATCCTCCAAGCCCTCAATTCCTCTTTATCCTGTCTCTCCTCCCCTTCTTTACCCTTTCTTTCAGTTTATGGCACCCGCTGCCGTAAAAAAAAAAAAAAAATCATTGTCAGTGTATCTTAATGTATATAGTGTGATACTTTTCAGCTGCCAAAACCATAAAAGCACACATTTCTACTATATATAGAGTTTACTCACTTGTTTTTCTAAATTGACAAGAGAAAGCAAAGGAAAGAGAGGGAGGGAGACACACAGAGACAGCAGAGTAAACTTGGAAATGCTAAATAAAAAAGAAAGAAATTTAAATCTAGGCAGGTTATTTTCCATATACTTTTATATGACCATATTTTGAAGAACTATTGATACTATATATAGGCAATTAAGTTAAATGTTATATTATTATTATTTTCATATTTACATAAGAAATATAGGAACTGTGCTTATGAAGTACCATTGTCCTGGAGAATTCCATGGACAGAGCAGCCTGGCCCGCTACAGTTCATAGGGCTGCAGATTCAGACACAATTGAGCAACTAACATTTTCAGTTTTTGAACATCTATGTTAGTTGTTGTCTTTACATGCTATATGTGTATTATTCAGTTGTCAATTCTATGACCAGTTTTTCACGGAGTTAAAATCTAAAAAGTGTAGCATATAATTTAGACTTTGACTTCAGAGTGCAGTTTTCCTCCTGTAGCTTCAGCCAATCTATATTACTAATAATTCCTTAACAACAATGCCAAGATATTCCAGCCTCCTGCCTGTTCGTTCTCATTTGTTCTTTAGGGAACTTTTGGAAGCTAGTACCTTTAAAAGGAGACTTTTTCTAATTTAAACAGGAATTCTCTGAATTTATATAGCAGCACAGTTCGGTAGACTAAGTCACTAGTTACAAGTCGTTATTGAGCCCCTGAATGATTAATATGAATAATGTGTCTGGAAAGATACATTTTTATTTTATTTAAATGTTTGTTAATTTAAAATAGCCCCAAGTGGCTAGTGGCTACTATACTGCACAGAACAGTTTATAGTTCTTTTCTTTGTTCACATATGGGTTTTTTTTTGGGCGGGCGCGGGGCGGGGAGGGGGGGGGTCATTTCTTACATTTTTTATGTTTTGGAGAATTCCTTGAAGTCAAGGACAATATTTTACCTATGTATTACTTATTTTCCATAGTGGAAAAATATTTCAGCTAGTTGGGAAGTAGTCAGGGAATGTTTGTACTAAAGTAGTATTTAAAAAACATGCTTCATGCATGGTATAGCAGTTTTACTATTTATCACTGAAACCAGTGTGGTGAGTTTGTGAATATGGCAAAGAATTACATAGCTGTACCCATAGTATGTGGCTTGTAGGAATGAAGTTTTTGGGATTAACAGCTGAGTATAAATCCTAGTTGCTCACAGAACCCTCAGTTCTTAGATGATTTTGATACTTCTTAAATTATCTGGATAGTAATAACTTTCATCTAAGTCAGCTCATGGTGGCCTCTCTTCTCTAAATGGAGCATCCCTCTCAAAATCCGGGGATTCCTTGATAGCTCAGGTGGTAAAGAGTTTGCCTGCAATGTTGGAGACCTGGGTTTGATCCCTGGGTCAGGAAGATCCCCTGCAGAAGGAAATGGCAGCCCACTCCAGTATTCTTGCCTAGAAGATCCCGTGGATGGTAGAGCCTGGTAGGCTACATACCATGGGGTCGCAGAGTTGGACATTACTGAGCAACTTCACATTCACTTTTCACTTTCACTTCTCAAAATCCATTGATGAACCCAGCTAATATTGCCATTTGCTTTCTATGGTTTGAGAGCTTTCAGTTCAGTTCAGTCTCTCAGTCATGTACAACTCTTTGCGACCCCACGGACTGTAGCACACCAGGCCTCTGTGTGCGTCACCAACTCCCAGAGTTTACTCTACTCATGTCCATTGAGTCAGAGATGCCATCCAACCATCTCATCCTTTGTTGTCCCCTTCTCTTCCCATCTTCAATCTTTCCCTGCATCAGGGTCTTTTCCAATGAGTCAGTTCTTTGCATCAGGTGGCCAAAGTACTGGAGTTTCAGCTTCAACATCAGTCCTTCCAATGAACACCCAGGACTGATCTCCTTTAGGACAGACTGGTTGGATCTCCTTGAAGTCCAAGGGACTTTCAAAAGTCTTCTCCAACATCACAGTTCAAAAGTCTCAATTCTTCAGCTCTCAGCTTTCTTTATAGTCCCAACTTTCACATCCATACATGACTACTGGAAAAACCACAGCCTTGACTAGATGGACCTTTGTTGGCAAAGTAATGTCTCTGCTTCTTAATATGCTATCTAGGTTGGTCATAACTTTGCTTCCAAGGAGTAAACGTCTTTTAATTTCATGGCTGCAATCACCATCTGCAGTGATTTTTGGAGCCCCCAAAAAATAAAATCTGCCACTATTTCCCCATCTATTTGCCATGAAGTGATGGAACCAGATGCCATGATCTTAGTTTTCTGAATGTTGAGCTTTAAGCCAACTTCTTCACTCTCCTCATTCACTTTCATCAAGAGGCTCTTTAGTTCTTCTTTGCTTTCTGCCATAAGGGTGGTGTCATCTGCATATCTGAGGTTATTATTATTTCAGCAATCTTGATTCCTCCAGCTTGTGCTTCCTCCAGCTCAGCATTTCTCATGATGTACTCTGCATATAAGTTAAATAAGCAGGGTGAAAATATACAGCCTTGATGTACTCCTTTTCCTATTTGGATCCAGTCTGTTTCCATGTTCAGTTCTAACCGTTGCTTCCTGACCTGCATACAAATTTCTCAAGATGCAGGTCAGGTGGTCTGGTATTCCCATCTCTTAAGAATTTTCCACAGTTTATTGTGATCCACACAGTCAAAGGCTTTGGCATAGTCAATAAAGCAGAAATAGATGTTTTGCTGGAACTCTCTTGCTTTTTCGATGATCCAGCGGATGTTGGGAATTTGATCTCTGGTTCCTCTGCCTTTTCTAAAACCAGCTTGAACATCTGGAAGTTCACGATTCACGTATTGAAGCCTGGCTTGGAGAATTTTGAGCATTACTTTACTAGTGTGTGAGATGAGTGGAGTTGTGCGGTAGTTTGAGCATTCTTTGGGATTGGAATGAAAACGGACCTTTTCCAGTCCTGTGGCCACTGCTGACTTTACCATATTTGCTGGCATATTGAGTGCAACACTTTCACTGCATCATCTTTTAGGATTTGAAATAGCTCAATTGGAATTCAGTCTCCTCCACTAGCTTTGTTCATAGTGATGCTTCCTAAGGTGCACTTGACTTCACATTCCATGATGTCTGGCTCTAGGTGAGTGATCACTCTGTGATTATCTTGGTCATGAAGATCTTTTTTGTACAGTTCTTCTGTGTATTCTTGCCAACTTAATGTCTTCTGCTTCTGTTAGGTCCATACCATTTCTGTCCTTTATTGAGCCCATCTTTGCATGAAATGTTCCCTTGGTGGCCCTGATGACTCACTGGTAAAGAACCCACCTGCCAATTCAGGAGACTTGGGTTTGATCCCTGGGTTGGGAAGATCCCCTGGAGAAGGAAATGGCAACTCACTCCAGTAATCTTGCTTGGAAACTTTGATGGACAGAGGAGCCTGGTGTACTGCAATCCATAGGGTGACAAAAGAGCTGGGCATGACTTAGCAACTCAGCAACAACAACAATTGTGAAGGCATCAGTTAAAAAGTGATGAGTGATGAATATCTCATCATTTAGAACATTCTGGTGAGTTTGGCTTGTGCATTTCTTCTTCTAGTAACCAAATAGATATCTGGTTTAACATGCTATCTCTGTCTGTTTCTAACATTGGGGGAAAATAAAAGACAAAATCTTTGTTTAGTAGAAATTGTGGTAAACATACAGGGTACTGAATGTGTTTTCTGTACTCATTAATTTTGGAAAAGAAACCATTTGGCTTAGACTTGGGAGTTATAAAACACTGAAGTTATACTAAATGGTGTAGCTGTAAATACTTTGTAATTAAAAGATTTGCCTAGAAAATTAAGGAATTTTCATTAATATTTTCAGCATTCATTTCTGGTTTCAGAAATGTTAGTTTCTGAGGCTAACATCTAGTAGTTGATTATCACCTCTTGTTTTATAACGATAAAGATGTCTCTTGAATTGAAACATTATTTTATCAACTTTATTCCTGACTGATTTATATTAGTAAGTCACTCCATTCTTAAGATGTAAGTTCGGAATTAAAAAAAAAAAAAAAAAGAATTTTGTTGCCGTTTCAATGGTAGATGTAATAGGAAAGTTCCAGAAATGGTTGAGCTGTACCATGGCTTCATTACTGGGACAGGTGATTAATCATCCAAGTGATGACGTGGAAGGAAAAAGGTATAGATTGTTAAGGGAAGAGATACTTACATATATAACCTAGTATATATGTAGGAGAAAAAAAAAACACCCAAAACCATAGTACTTTATAAGCACAGTTCATATATTTCTCATTTAAATATGAAGGTAATTAAAATATAACGTTTAACTTAATTACCTGTGTATGGTATCAATAGTTTGTCAAAATATGGTCGGATGAAAGCATCTGGAAAATAAACTTGCCTAGATTTAAGTTAAATTTCTCTTTCTTTTTCATTTAGCATTTGCTGGTTTACTCTGCTGTCTCTGTGTCTCTCTCCCTCTCTTGCTTTGTCTCTGTTAATTTAGAGAAAAAGTTAGTAAACTCTATATATATAGTAGAAAGGTGTACTTTTATGATTTTCCAGCTGAAAAGTATCACACTATATACATTAAGATACACTGACACAGTGAATTTTTGTTTTTTTTTTTAACCACTTCATTAAATTACTTTTCTTAATGGTACATAAGAAAACTTTATTGGTGTTTGTTCTGCAGGAAGATCTACTACTTACTTCAGTTTTTCTGTTGGTGGAGTTGAAAAAAGTGCCCAACTGTCAGTCCATTGCAAATGTGTGGAAAGCAGATGTAGCTGGTCCAGAGGATAGAGGGTCTAGTTGGTGCATAAAAAATTCATGTCAGCATTTCGACACTGCATTCTTTTGGGGTATCTGTTATCACTGAATAGGAAACTGTTTCAAATTGACAGGCAGACAGAATGTTGTGCTGAATGTGTAAATTGGAATTATCACATATAGCAGTTCCCTTCACCAGGTGCCGATTTGGAGCTCAGTTCTACACTCATGTCGAGGGAGTGCCAGGAATAGTTTTATTTGCTAATTATCCCTCATCTCTTCCAATGTCTCATGTTTTTGGTAAACAGCTTGCCCAGGTGTTTTAGGAATGCCTAGCAGGACAATGCAAGGCTGCAGGTGCTTATGTGGCAAGGAGATGCCTTACAGAACACTGAAAACATCTATATCCACGTCTGTGAAGAAGATTATTGCTGTCCAGGGTTTTACTCCCTAAAGCAGTGAAAGCAATACTTGTCAGTATTTTGTTGGCCCGGAGATAAAGGCTAAGGCAAAAAACTGGGGGTGGTTTTAGGTTAGAACATTTAATGAGACTTTGTGTTTGAGTCTCTGAAAATAACTAAACAGTGAAGTTTTCCAAGATTGTAAAAAAATGAAATAAAATCAAGTGTTAAAGAAATACTAAAAATATTTTTGTTTCTTCAGACGTTTTGATCTTACTGGAAGATTTACTATTACATGATATAATACTTGTTTTATTTTATTTATTTAGAAAAAAATCTTGTATAGTATTCTAATGTTGAAAGCAAAATAGAGAATTTTTCATGCTTTATGAATTTATATCACAAGCTATTGCTAAGTACTGCTCAAATTAATTTGTGCTTGAAGCATTTACAATAGTGTTACTTTTCTTGAAATTTAATAACTTGGATCACAAAATTATTCTTAAATTAGTTCTGTTAATTGTGTTTTTGATTGTCATAAATAATTTCTAAAAAGAGTTTATGATCTATCCTTTGGGCATTGAATTTTCTTAATACATTTTCCATTGTAGATTGCTTTTTCATTTTCTTTTTTCTAATCATTTTCCCATTATGGTAAGATAATGAAGTACTAAGTACTCAAAATGTGAAGATTTTTATGAAATTTCTTCTAGTTTGCCTAGAACTGTGAAAGTTATCATGGCTTTTTGACAGCCAGTCACATTTCAGTGATACTGCTGAACAATTCACAGGATTTATCCTGTCAGCTTTGATTTAGGATTAGATATTACTGTCTTTTGTATTGACTTTGTCTCTGTTTTTCCTTTCACTGACATCCCATAGTGAAATTACATTTATACCAGAGTTTCCCATAGAAGTGAGAAAGGGTATATATTCAAAAGCAGAACATTTTGGTCATTTGTTCAAATTCTGACTTTTATTAGCTATGTGAATTTGTGTGAATTATTTCACTTGAGTTTACATTTTCATTAATTATAAAATTAGAGAAATACCTGCTTTTTATAACTGTTGACACTTACAAAAGTGATGTTTAAAAATCATGTATTCATTAGTAACTATTGAACACCTGCCACATGCCAGGACTATGCTGTGTGTGAGGCATGGCTCTTGCTGTTAATAAACCTTACAAAAAACTGTAGTACCTTATGATACCTATAAGGGAACTAGAGAGAACTAAAGGTTTTCTGGCAGAGACACTTGAACACATAAGAACTGACCTGCTGAAGAATGAAGCATTCTGGGAGAGGGACTAGCATGTGTAAAACATTGCCACTGAAAGTGGTTCAATGTGTTTCCAAGCTGAGAGGTGACAGGAGATAGCATTGGATGAAGAATATGGGATATGGGTCAGATCATGTGAAAGAGTTAGGATTTTATCAGATAGGTAACAGATAATTTCAAAGGTGATTTTGTCATATAGGTAACAGATAATTTGAAAGGTAATAGATTTTTGTTTTAGAAGTATTTAGGTTGAATGGGTTGACTGCTGAAAAGCAGAGAAAACTTTGAATAAGTTCCTATAGAGTCATGCAATTAACTTGAAAAGTGAAGTAGGTAGAGTATAAACAAATGAAATAAAACTGGAAAATGCATACTTGTCTAAAGTAGACAGAGGCTACTCAGCTTCAGGTGATTAATTTGTTATTATTCGGTATTTTGTCAAAGTGAGTATGTCAGTTGAACTTTTTTTTTCCCCGAAGAAAACTCAGGTTGGTTTTACATGTTACATCTATGTATTGATGTATTGTTGGCAGTACAACTTTGAATTGTTGACAGTTAATTCAGACTCTGAGGGGGTAAATGAAATGTACCTGTGAACTAGATTCATCCTATGGTCTGCCCATTTGTATCCTTTGTCTTATGATCATTTAGATGACAGTGATTTAGGTGAGAAAGAATGAGACAGTGGCAAAATTTCCAGTGGAATTCAATAAAAAGGAATGAATTGAGATTTCAGAAGGAGAATTGATGAGATTTGGTAAATCACTGATGAGGAAAAGAGTTATCTCTTCAAGTTTGCTGGTAGTAAAGAATGGAGAATAATGGGTGTGTGGGAATAAAATAAACTGGACTGAATTCAGGGAGACTGCCTGTCTGGCTTGCCCTGTGGGATTTAGAAGATGGAAGAAAACTGGTCATCATATCCAGCACAGATCCAAGATGTGGTGTAGCAGGAGTCTGTGGCAGTCTGCTCATTTGCAGTAGGTTTCCTTTGTACTGCCTGCTCTTCTCATAACTACCCATGGGATTTCTTTCCCTCTGCTCATTCTTTTCCTTATCTTTTTTCTCTTTGTCTTACTCATAGTTTCTGTTCCCTCACATTTTATCTGAGGATGGTATCTTGTGTAATCCATTCAGCCTTGATCCATCATGCATCTTCAGCTTTTTCATTAATCCTGAAATTGCCTCTTGTTTCCAAATTCAATTCTTGAAAAAGAGGGAAACTCATTAGCCTCACTCCTATCTATTCATGGAGCCATATCATACACTGTTCTTGGGATCATGTCTGGCTGCCCTTGAGTTGAAGACCCACATCTTGATCAATTGTGTCGGGTTGTTGGTATGATCTCAGAGTTGGGTTGGTTTGCCTTCTCACCAGTGCCTATGCACCAGACTGTTTTCAGTTAGAGCAAACTCAGTGCTCACAGAAATAGCTGTTTATATTAAGGAACGATGAGAGATAAATGTGGGGAGTCTAGTTGCATTCAGAATTCATCAAGATAGGAAATATATAAAGAGAGATAGATTTGATGGACAATTTATATAGTCAGTTTAATGAAGTTACCACCATTAAAAATGTTAGCAATAATAGTGGGCTCAGACCTTGACAAACTTATCAGTGGGGCATAAATACAGAATTTAAAACATATAAGAATTAGAAATTTACAATTAACCTTTCATATGGTCTTATGAGTCAGCTCTTCACATCAGTACTTTGGCCACCTGATGGGAACAGCTGACTCATCAGAAAAGAACTTGATGCTGGGAAAGATTGGAGGCAGGAAGAGAAGGGGATGACAGAGGACGAGATGTTTAGATGGCATCATGGACTCAATGGACATAAATTTGAGCAAGCTCTGGGAGATGGTGAAGGAGAGGGAAGCCTGGCCTGCTACAGTCTATGGGGTCACAAAGAGTTGGACATGACTGAGCAACTGATCAACAGTGGTCTTGTTAATGGGCTTCCCTGGTGGCCCAGTGGTAAAGAATCCGCCTACAATGCAGGAGAGGTAGGTTTGGTCTCTGGATTGGGAAGATCCCCTGGAGAAGGAAATGGCAGCCCACTCCAGTATTCTTGCCTTGGAAATCGCATGGGCTGAGGGGCCTGGTGGAGTATAGTCCATGGGGTCACAAAGAGTTGGACACAGCTACTAAACACACATGTGGTCTTAATATTCCATAAGCCTACTATATGAAGATTGCTTTAATTATAAAATAATAAACATGGATAATCCAAGTCTATGCCCTGACCAGTAATGCTGAAGAAGCTGAAGTTAACAGTTCTATGAAAACCTACAAGACCTTCTAGAACTAACACCCCAAAAAGATGTCCTTTTCATTATAGGGGACTGGAATGCAAAAGTAGGAAGTCAAGAAACACCTGGATAACAGGCAGATTTGGCCTTGGAGTACAGAATGAAGCAGGGCAAAGGCTAATAGAGTTCTGCCAAGAGAAGGCACTGGTCTTAGCAAACACCCTCTTCCAACAACACTAGAGAAGACTCTACCCATGGACACCCCCAGATGGTCAACACTGAAATCAGATTGATTATATTCTTTGCAGCCAAAGATGGAAAAGCTCTGTATAGTCTTGCTGACTGTATAGTCAGCAAAAACAAGACCAGGAGCTGACTGGCTCAGATCATGAACTCCTTATTGCCAAATTCAGACTTAAATTGAAGAAAGTAGGGAAAACCACTAGACCATTCAGGTATGACCTAACTCAAATCCCTTATGACTATACAGTGGAAGTGAGAAATCGATTTCAGGAACTAGATCTGATAGAGTGACTGATGAGCTATGGATGGAGGTTCATGACACTGTACAGGAGACAGGAATCAAGACTGTCCCCAAGAAAAAGAAATGTAAAAAAGCAAAATGGCTGTCTGAGGAGGCCTTAAAATAACTGTGAAAAGAAGAGAAGCGAAAAGCAAAGGAGAAAAGGAAAGATATTCCCATATGAATGCAGAGTTACAAAGAATACCAAGGAGAGATAAGAAAGCCTTCCTTAGCAATCAATGCAATGAAATAGAGGAAAACAATAGAATGGAAATGATTAGAGATCTCTTCAAGAAACTTAGAGATACCAAGGGAACATTTCATGCAAAGATGGGCTCAATAAAGGACAGAAATGGTAGGGACCTAACAGAAGCAGAAGGTATTAAGAAGAGGTGGCAAGAATACGCAGAAGAACTGTACAAAAAAGATCTTCACGACCCAGATAATCACAATGGTGTGTTCACTCACCTAGAGCCAGACATCCTGGAATGTGAAGTCAAGTGGACCTTAGAAAGCATCACTAAGAACAGGGCTAGTGGAGGTGATGGAATTCCAGTTGAGCTATTCCAAATCCTGGAAAATGATGCTGTGAAAGTGCTGCACTCAATATGCCAGCAAATTTGGAAAACTCAGCAGTGGCCACAGGACTGGAAAAGGTCAGTTTTCATTCCAATCCCAAAGAAAGGCAATTCCCAATAATACTCAAACTACTGCACAATTGCACTCATCTCACATGCTAGTAAAGTAATGCTCAAAATTCTCCAAGCCAGGCTTCAGCAATACGTGAACTGTGAACTTCCAGGTGTTCGAGCTTGTATTAGAAAACGCAGAGGAACCAGAGATCAAAATCTAACATCTGCTGGATCGTCGGAAAAGGAAGAAAGTTCCAGCAAAATGTCTTTTTCTGCTTTATTGACTATGCCAAAGCCTTTGACTGTGTGGATCACAATAAACTGGAAAATTCCGAAAGAGATGGATATACCAGACCACCTTACCTGCCTCTTGAGAAACCTATATGCAGGTCAGGAAGCAACAGTTAGAACTGGACATGGAACAACAGACTGGTTCCAAATAGGAAAAGGAGTATGTCAAGCCTGTATATTGTCACCCTGCTTATTTAACTTATATGCAGAGTACATCATGAGAAACGCTGGGCTGGAGGAAGCACAAGCTGGAATCAAGATTGCCGGGAGAAATATCAACCACCTCAGATATGCAGATGACACCACCCTTATGGCAGAAAGCGAAGAAGAGCTAAAGAGCCTCTTGATGAAAGTGAAAGAGAAGAGTGAAGAAGTTGGCTTAAAGCTCAACATTCAGAAAACTAAGATCCTGGCATCTGGTTCCATCACTTCATGGCAAATAGATGGAAAAACAGTGGAAACAGTGGCAGACTTTATTCTTTTGGGCTCCAGAATTCCTGCAGATGGTGATTGCAGCCATGAAATTAAAAGATGCTTACTCCTTGGAAGGGAAGTTATGACCAACCTACATAGCTTATTAAAAAGCACAGACACTACTTTGTCAACAAAGGTCCGTCTAGTCAAGGTTGTGGTTTTTCCAGTAGTCATGTATGGACTAGAGAGTTGAACTATAAAGAAAGCTGAGCACAGAAGAATTGATGCTTTTGAACTGTGGTTTTAGAGAAGACTGTTGAGAGTCCCTTGGACTGCAAGGGTATTCACCCTGTCTGTCCTAAAGGAGATCAGTCCTGGGTGTTCATTGGCAGGACTGATGTTGAAGCTGAAACTCCAGTACTTTGGCCACCTCATGCGAAGAGCTGACTCATTTGAAAAGACCCTGATGCTGGGAAAGATTGAGGGCAGGAGGAGAAGGGGACAACAGAGGATGAGATGGTTGGATGGTATCACTGACACAATGGACATGGGTTTGGGTAGACTCCGGGAGTTGGTGATGGACAGGGAGGCCTGGCGTGCTCCGGTTCATGGGGTCGCAAAGAGTTGGACACGACTAAGTGACTGAACTGAACTGAACTGAAGACACGGATAAAGTTTGGAAAGCTATTATTATAGATATACAGACAAATAGTATTGAATCTCTGTCCTTAACTTGTACTTGTAACTTAAAACTAAAAGAAATGGCTGCCCTTTGTTGGACCTATACTAGATATCAAGGACTATGATAGGTGTTTTCTCATGATTGTCCTGGGTAATACTTCCAGCAGCTGTGTGGAGTCAGTATTATTTTCTCAATTTTGTACCTGAGGAAACTTATGTGTATTAAATCAATAGCATTAAATCAGTAGTAAAGGCAGAGGTGAGATTCATTCATCCCTATGATTGATAGAACATTCTTGATGCTCTTTAATTTGTGTAATAATGAAAATTCACTTCTTGTTTAGTTGCAGTGTCATGTCCGACTCTTGCAACCCCATGGACTTTAGTTATGGAATTTCCCAGTCAGGAATACTGGAGTGGGTTGCCATTTTCTCCTCCAGGGGATAAACTGCAGTTTTGGAATATTTCTAGATGTATATAGCATGGTGCCTACAATTTAGCCATCCATAATTTAAGCAGTGCATATGTGTAAAAAGGAAATGGCTTTTAAAAAGGTTTATAAATGAACAAACACTATTCACACTCAGGCTATGTGTGTTTTGATGCCTGACAGTCTATTGAGAACGTGGATGATGTTGGCATTCACCATATGCTTTCTGTCTCTGGTGCCAGACATCTTACTGAGCTCTATTTTTTCACTGCATTGACTGCATATTCAGGCATTATGTCAATAGAAGAGCCTCTATCAGCCCACAGATGCTTCCTTCTGGTGGCAACTTTCTTAACTCAGATTCACTATCCATTGACAGCTTCTGCACTGTGCTTTTGTTCCTAATCAATAAATAGAAAGTGAAAGATTATATTTGAGTGGAAGATACTGTTATTTTTTAATTTTAATATTTGCCCTCTGGATATATGAGCATATTTAAATAGTTATTGAATAAAGAAATTAAAATTAAAAAACCCATTTTGTGACATATTTATAGAGAATATCAGTGGCCAAATATGCCATTGGTATAACCATCTGTGGACCCCTTAGGAGGACTTTTCTTATGTTTATACAGCAATCAATCTTTTCCAGTCTCACTGCTGTTGTCTAAATCTTTACTATTGCATTGGGATTTTGAGACTGATTGTTGATAATGCATTGGAATGGTAAAATTAATGGTTAGTTTGGAAGAGGGAAATAAGGAAATGTAATGATCAAGATAACTATGTTTAGACTTAAGGAGATGAAACTGGAAATCAGGGAGGATGGAAGTTGAATATTCTAATACTCTAACTCTCTGAGGTATAAGCAGTTATTCTAGCCACTGAAACATTATTATTTTACTCAGTTAATAGCAATGTTGGTTTAAATGAGGCTGCATATAAGAATTTTTAAATTCTATATATGACATGTCAGAATGGAGAAAACCAGATCTAATTATACTTCAGTTCAGTTCACTCGCTCAGTCATGTCTGATTCTTTGCATCCCCATGTACTGCAGCATGCCAGGCCTCTCTGTCCATCCCCAGCTCCTGGGGTTTCCTCAAACTCATGTCCACTGAGTCAGTGATGCCATCCAACCATCTCATCCTCTGTCGTCCCCTTCTCTTCCCACCTTCAATCTTTCTCAGCATCAGGACCTTTTCCAATGAGTCAGTTCTTTGCATCAGGTGGCCAAAGTATTGGAGTTTCAGCTTCAGCATCAGTCCTTCCAACGAATATTTGGGACTGATTTCCTTTAGGATGGACTGAATGGATCTCCTTGCAGTCCAAGGGACTCTCGAGTCTTCTCCAACACCACAGTTTGGAAGCATCAGTTTTTCGGCGCTGTTTTCTTTATAGTCCAACTCTCACATCCATACATGACTACTGGGAAAACCATAGCTTTGACTAGACCAACCTGTCTTAGGACATATAACAAATACCATTGAGCTAATAATAGTACTACTACTCCTTGACTTGATTTATTCATAAAATCATTTTTTATTTCTTTCAGCAAATTCTGTATTTGTTGAGTTCTTACTATGTGCAATGTACTTTTGTAGTTGGTGTGAGGAACTGAAGCTAAGAATAAACATCATTTTTCCTGTTTTTATAAATGTCCTCTTAGAGCAAGAACAAATATATTATAAAAATACTTAGAAAAAAAAATACTTAGAGATAAGACTTAAGGCTATATATTCCTTACTCTTATCTTCGCTGCCTTTCAAAGCACGGTGCATCCTCATGCCTTTTGAGATTCAGCTTCAATAGATTGATTCAAGGCCAGTATTTGACTTAGTGTTCTATTTCTGAAAATTGTCAGAAATGGGGATGATTACTTACATCAGGGCTAGTGAAATTTTAGTACCTTTAAAAATGATAGCAAGTGTACAAAGATCTGGAAAAAAAAAAAACACTTACAAAATTTAACAACAAAAAGAAGAAATAAACTGTAGACACATTTAACATTTTTCCCTGAATAAGAGTGCTTACTCTTTAATTGGATATGACTTATTTTCAGTCTGCTATGAAGCTTTTATTTTAATATGACATGCAGTTTATAGTCACATATTCATGCCATTATTTATTTTCTACATGTTGGAATATAGTTTTGATACACACCTCTATGAAATTAATTGTCTAGGGTTTATTAATTATGTTTGAACATTCACATTTTGGAAGTTAGTAAGAACAGAGATGAGGTTACCAAAGGAACTGTAAATAATGGACACAGGTTAAGAAAATAAAGTAAAATATAATGACTTAGTTTTAGGATATTTTAATAAATCAAGCATCAAATTATTAACATTTGCCACTTCAATTCTGACAATATTGTATATAACAGTTCTTTTATTTTTTGAAAAGATACTGTGTTTTAATCATTTGCGTCCATTGAACAGTATTATTTTTGTTTCTGTTGTATAGAATTTTTGAAGTATTTCATCTTTCTACTCTATGTGATTAGAAATTCTCTTATTAGTAAAAGTGATAGCATAAACAACACTTAATGATATTTAATTGAGGCTAATTATTTTGGTAGTTGATTTTTGGTCTGTAATACTGTGAGAAGCTTTTAAAAATATAAAAGTAGTTTAATGTCTTTATTGAATTCTAAGAAATTCAAACATAGAATACAATAAAGAAAAAATAAAAAGGATTTGAAATCTTGACATCCAGACGCCAACATTTTCTTGGAATATCTCTTACTTATTTTTTTTTTATAAAGTAAAAAAAAATACTTCGTTTTCTGTATTTTAAAGAGCAAATGATATGCCATTACTCTGAATTCTTTCTCTAAGTACAAAGTGTTAAATGTGCAATATATCTGGCACGTTTTACAATCATATATTGTATGGCTTTAATCACTAGGATCTTTATATGAAAAAATGTTCTGTGGTAACATGACAGAAGAGGTACTTTGTGTGTATCATCAAAAATGATTTCTAGGAATCCAAGATTTTTGATCTTGTATCAGTGTCTATTAGTTAATTTTCCTGGTTCAATTTCCTTATCTTAATAATTTGGGAAATTGTTAGATGGAAGGAGCTGAATATCTATGAAATATCTAAACTATGAAGTAAAGGTGCTTACTTGGAACAAAGTATATGTTTGCAACTTAAAAAGTCTGCTTGCCTTTAGTGTACTTCTTACTCTTTTTTTAAATTTTGTTGTAACAGTACTGCTTTCAACATGTGATTGTTAAATGCATGATTGCTTTCCAGTTGAAAGCAACTTCCAGTTGCCTTCATTAATTTTAGAACATATGCACATTTCACTGACATTTTAATAGGATGATAAAGTATCAAAGTATTATACTGTAGCTAATTTTGCATAGAATTTAATGTTTTCAGTAATGTTCCACATGTTTGACTAAAGGTGTTGCTATGCAGTGTTATACCCAGAAAAATTTACATTTTATTAATTCTGTCAATATTTTAAACTGTATTTTAACATTTTATATTTTTTAATCAAATAAATGAATATATCATTTACATCTTAAAGATTTTCTATCATGAGTTATTTTGTTATAAAAGAATTTAGACTTAGTGTTTTTGCCCTACATCAGTCTTATGTCATAGAATATAGCGGGAAGTAATTTATAGAAGAAATTTTATATTTAAGCTGTACTTTTATTTCACATGGCTAAAGTTAAAACCTTTGTCATAGAGTATCAGAGGAAGTAATTTATAGAAAAAATTTATTTTTAAGCTGGAATTTTA
Source organism: Bubalus kerabau (assembly GCF_029407905.1). Lineage (NCBI taxonomy): Eukaryota > Metazoa > Chordata > Mammalia > Artiodactyla > Bovidae > Bubalus > Bubalus kerabau. The sequence goes on along the minus strand of NC_073629.1, from coordinate 63,071,636 downwards.
TTTCACATGCTAAAGTTAAAACTAGCAATGTTTGTACATTAAGAGAAAAGAAAATTATGTGTATTGATCATATTATGTTAAATACCAAGAAATTTAAATTTAAAACGAAAACAGAAATAGATGAGAGAAAAACTTTTTAAAGTTTGAAAAGTAAGTATGTAAAAAAGAAATAGATTAGTCATTATATTTTCACATTATCCCTATTGGTAAATTTGCCAGAAAAAAAAATCAACTGACTAATAATGAGCTAATTAATACTCCTTTTAGTAACTTTTGTTTCCTTTTTAGTTTGCTGTCACTAATTTTTGAGCTATATTTTAGACTCTTTGTCTTCCTGTAGACTTCACTATTCTTATCTGACAGTTACTAGATAACTGTTCCTTTCATGTACAAAATAGATCTTGATTCAAAGCTAGTTTTTTGAGTGTTTATTGTAGCTTCCCAAGGGGAGGGACCATGCCTTCTGATAGTTTGTATTCTTAGAATTAAGTAAAATGCAAGACACAGTACATATTTTTAAATGAATAAATATTTGATGAATGGATAGATTAATGAACAAATGAATTTTCCAGTAGATGACTATATTAATAGAACATGAGTAAGCCTTTTATACAAAGCTGGATTGTTTTTTATAAACTGTAGAAAGAAGAGAATATTAAATTTTTCATAGCAGTTTTTATTTTTGACCAACCAGGACCTGTTTCTTCTTTCTTCTATTGGTGTCTCCAATGCAAGCAGAACTGAGTATACATAGTTGTTGTTCAGTTGCTCAGTTGTGTCTGACTCTTTGCGACCCCATGGACTGCAGCACGCCAGGCTTCCCTGTCCATCACCAACCCCCAGAACCTACACAAACTCATGTCCATTGCATTGGTGATGCCATCCAACCATCTCATCCTTTGTCATCCCCTTCTCCTCCTGCCTTCAATCTTTCCCAACATCAGGTCTTTTCTGAGTCAGGTCTTCACATCAGGTGGCCCAAGTATTGGAGCTTTAGCATGAGTCTTTTCAGTGAATATTCAGGGTTGATTTCCTTTAGGATTAGCTGTTTTGATCTCCTTGCAGTCCAAGGGACTCTCAACCGTCTTCTCCAACACCACAGTTCAAAAGCATCAATTCTTCAGTGCTCAGCTTTCTTTATGGTCCAACTCTCACATCCATACATGACTACTGGAAAAACCATAGCTCTGACTAGATGGACTTTTGTAGACAAAGTAATGTCTCTGCTTTTTAATACACTGTTTAGCTTTGTCATACCTTTTCTTCCAAGGAGTAAAGAAAGAAATGAAGAAAGTGAAGTCGCTCGGTCATGTCTGACTCTTTGCCAAACCATAGACTGTAGCCCGACCAAGCTCCTCTGTCCATGGGGATATTCCAGGCAAGAATACTGGAGTGGGTTGCCATTTCCTTCTCCAGGGGAACCTTCCTGACTCAGAGATTGAACCCAGGCCTCCCGCACTGCAGGAGATGCTTTACCATTTGAGCCACCAGGGAAGTTTCCAAGGAGCAAGTGTCTTTTAATTTCATGGCTGCGGTCATTGTCCCTGTGTTTTTGGAGCTCAAGAAAATGAAGTCTTCCACTGTTTCCATTGTTTCCCCATCTATTTGCCATGAAGTGTTGGGACCAGATGCCATGATCTTAGTTTTCTAAATATTGGGTTTTAAGCAAGCTTTCCCACTGTCCTCATTCACCTTCATTAAGAGTTTCTTTAGTTCCTCTTCACTTTCTGCCATAAGTGTGCTCTCATGTGCATATCTGAGATTATTGATATTTCTCTGGGCAATCTTGATTCCAGTTTCTGATTCATCTAGCCAGGCATTTTGCATGATTTTGCTGCCTGGCATTTTACATGATTCATCCAGCCCAGCACCCTGCTTAAGTTAAATAAGCAGGGTGACAGTATACAGCCTTGACATACTCCTTTCCCAATATTGAAACAGTCAGTTGTTTCATGTTTGGTTCTAACGTTGTTGATCTGCATACAGGTTTCTCTAGAGGCAGGTAAGGTGTTCTGTTATTCCCATCTCTTCAAGAACTTTCCATAATTTGTTGTGATCCACACAGTCAAAGGCTTTAGCGTAGTCAGTGAAGCAGAAGTAGATATTTTTCTGGAATTCTCTTGCTTTCTCTATGATCCAGTGGATGTTGGCCAGAGGAAATGCTGCTGCTGATACTGCTAAGTTGCTTCAGTCATGTCCAACTCTGTGTGACCCCATAGACGGAAGCCCACCAGGCTCCCCCATCCCTGGGATTCTCCAGGCAAGAACACTGGAGTGGGTTGCCATTTCCTCCTTCAATGCATGAAAGTGAAAAGTGAAAGGGAAGTCGCTTAGTTGTGTCCGCCTCTTGGTAACCCCACGGACTACGGCCTACCAGGCTCCTCCATCCATGGGATTTTCCAGGCAAGAGTACTGGAGTGGGGTGCCATTGCCTTCTCCGAGAGGAAATGCTAAATAGATATTTGTTGGAGAAGTGAACATACAAATTATCCTTTTTATATTGATAATTATTGTAAAGAAATTACTAGCCCTTGTTTAGAAAACAAAACAAAAAAAAGTACCCATGAAACCAAATAACATAAAAACCATGCTTGTTTCTAAATACTTAAATCCCAAAGTAAAGTGTGCAAACACTGGAAGGATGGCTATATGGTTTTTAATGTCATGTACTTTCTCATATAGAGAATAGGTTTTACAAAGTCTGGGGTTTCTTCATTTTATGGAGGGTCTAGCAGTGAATTTGAGAAGGAAATGGCAACCCACTCCAGTGTTCTTGCCTGGAGAATCCCAGGGACGGGGGAGCCTGATGGGTTGCCGTCTATGGGGTTGCACAGAGTTGGACACGACTGAAGCCACTTAGCAGCAGCAGCAGCAGCAGCAGTGAATTTAGATGATTTATTTATGATGTACAGGTAGGGTTAGCTGTGTCAGAACATGAATTTGGGATTAACATACACACACTGCTGCTGCTGCTGCTAAGTCGCTTCAGTCATGGCCGACTCTGTGCGACCCCATAGACGGCAGCCCACCAGGCTCCCCTGTCCCTGGGATTCTCCAGGCAAGAACACTGGAGTGGGTTGTCATTTCCTTCTCCAATGCATGAAAGTGAAAAGTGAAAGTGAATTCACTCAGTCGTGTCCGACTCCCAGCGACCCCATGGACTGCAGCCTACCAGGCTCCTCTGTCCATGGGATTTTCCAGACAAGAGTACTGGAGTGGGGTGCCATTGCCTTCTCCGATACACACACTACTACCTATAAAATAGATAATCAACAACTCCCTACTGTATAGCACCCAGAAGTATACCTAGTATTTTGTAGTAACCTGTGCAACTAAGCTCGCAGTCATAAGGAAAAAGAATCTGAAAGTATGTGTGTCCTCCCTTCTCCAATCCTACAATGTGAGCAATGTGAAATTTTGCTGTAAACACCAGTGACTCTCTCCTGTGATGATTTTTCAGGTTGCTGTGAATGAGTTGTAAGTGAGTAGATTAAGAGATGGCAAGATGAGGAGGAATCCCTCAGTCCTTTGCTGTTATTTAAATTTGATTTAGTGTAAAGTGAGATTTAATTGTTTACATTAGGACTAATTAAGGGGGGAAACCCCAGGAAACCAGCTATCATATGTTGAGAGCCTACAAGAGGATAAAGGAGCATGTTATCCCGTACCAAAAGATTGGTAGTTGAGTTATATACATTAGTTGCAAAAAAAAATAATGAAGTTGTCTGAAAAGATTAGAAGTCAATACATATAACCCAAACTTATTGAATTACATGTCACAAGTGTTAAATCACCTCTAGACTCTTGTAGTTCCTTAGTACCAGGAATTAAATTTATCTGAATAGCAGCAGATACTTTGTTTTTCAACGATTTTAAGTATTTATAAGAACAACCTAAAAATAATTACAATTTTCTGATAGAAGTAGCAGTCTGTTGTGGAGGAAGAGCTAAAAATGCTAGAATTCAATTTTTCTTTATCATAAGTTACTAAAACTATGAAAACAGTGTTACATTTTCAGCATTTCAGATCTTTTAATATTATATTTTACTATGCACTTATTTTGAGAAGGCAGTGGCACCACACTCTAGTACTCTTGCCTGGAAAATCCCACGGATAGAGGAGCCTAGAAGGCTGCAGTCCATGGGGTTGCTAAGAGTTGGACAGACACAACTGAGCGAATTCACTTTCACTTTTCACTTTCATGCATTGGAGAAGGAAATGGCAACCCACTCCAGTGTTCTTGCCTGGAGAATCCCAGGGATGGGGGAGCCTGGTGGGCTGCCGTCTATGGGGTCGCACAGAGTCGGACACGACTGAAGTGACTTAGCAGCAGCATGCACGTATTTATCATACATAGGGGTCAGTGGTAATTTAACCACAATCATAAGCTTCCTGAATAGTAAGTTATTGAATATATTTCATGGTTTAATTTCATATATCCTTCTAACAACAAGGTGTGAGCCCAAGAACTGTCAAGCATGAAGGCTTTGTTGTATGCAAAATTAATTGCTAAGTAACGTGTTTGAAGGCAGCGTATCATTTGGCAAATGTGTACGTATTTAGTGAGGACCTGATTCAGAGGAAATTGAATATGATTCCTATTACACTGATAAAGGGCATAAAACAATTCTTTTTCTTTTTTCTCCAAATAGTGGTCATTGACATATGTAGGATATTGCACCAGAGAATGCATAGACAAATGAATTGACCTGTAGCTTCTCTATTAAGGGTAAACTTTAAAAAAATAAAGTTGTATGGTTATTACACCGTTACTGTTTAATTTTACATTTAGCTTTATTTACATCTTTGTTAAAACAAAATTTTAAATTACTATAAATGTATAGAGAAGTAGAAAAATGAGAATTTTGCATCTCCTTGGATTTGATTGTCTATTTTACTTTATTTCTAAAACATATGAGAGCTCCCACATATTTCTTTACAGGTGGCTGATTCTTCATATGTTAGCATCTCTACCCCCTTTCTCTATTCACTATTTGTTCTAAACAAATGTATTTAAGAGAGACATTAAGTTCACTAAAGTGCTCTTTCTTTCAATTTCCTATCTATATTTCTGAAACTATAACCTTGAATTAATGGTTTTCTAAAATTTAATGTAATTTTAAATTAAAAAAAAACAGTTGTGACACTTGGCAAAATTTTTTTTTTCCATGCCATCATTCAGTTCTAATGCTTTACTAGCTAAAATATGTTGAAATATTGAGAATTGATGAGAGTCGTGTATGATTCATTGTTGTTATAGTCGCTAAGTTGTGTTCAGCTCTGTGACCTCATGGAATGTAGCTCTCCAGGCTTCTCTGTTCTCCACTATCTCCCAGAGTTTGCTCAGATTCATGTCCATTGAGTCTGTGATGCTATCTAACCATTTCATCCTCTGCCACCCCTTCTCCTTGTGCCTTCAATCTTTCCCAGCCTCAGTGTCTTTTCCAATAAATCAGCTCTCTGTTTCAGATAAAGTATTGGAGCTTCAGCTTCAACATCAGTTCTTCCAATGAATATTCACAATTGATTTTCTTTTTCTTTGATCTTCTTGCAGTTGAGGGAACACTGAAGAGTCTTTCCTTCATACTTTTCCTTCCTATAGGAAGAGATCACTTTCCTCTGAGCATGATTATTTAGAATCTACTTGTTCTAGGAATTAATCGCTGATCCTTCATAATTTCTTACATTTTTCTCAAATGTGCGATTAGTAGTTTTTGCTACTAATCTTGAGCTAATGATTCATTTCTCCTGAGAGATACCCACAGATGTGAGGAAGCCTTTATATTATTTAAGTAACCTTTGTTATATGCCCCACAGACAGTACTGAGAAAAGAATTCATCACCCTAAGGGAAGGGGAGAGAGGGCTTACATCATCACTAACCATGAAATCTTGATTATGTTAAGGAACACTGAAAATTTTGTTTTAAGGGACATTTGAAATAATTTTATTTAAAATGTTCTACATAGATTGTAGAATGTCAAGTGAAAATGGTATTTGTTTAAAGTTCAAAAAAGATGAAAGGGACATCAATTTTGGAAGAAACAAGGAAAATTTATTGGGTGTTATTTGTTTATTGAAGATACTTTTGTCAAGAGTCAAAGTATGGATCTTATTTTCTACAACATGTGGATTAGGGAAAAGGGGATTAAAATGTTTCAGTAACTTACTGTCCAAGAGCATACAGTTATTAAACTAGTACAGCCATGATTCAGATCTAAACTTATTTTTTTGCCGAGTCCATGTTCTTACTAAGTCATGCTAATCTTAGAGAAATAGGAAAGAAATGTTAACATTGCATGCATTTGCCTTCTTTCTAGAGAAGAACATGGAACATACTAGACTTTCTCTTTTGCTTGAAAGTCATTCCTGAACTTGTCACATTATTGAGTATTTTCTCATTCTTCAGGCCTTAGCTCTAATTAATGTCAACCCTGAGAGAGGCTTTTCATAGTCATTTTATGGGAAGCAACTTCCAAGTTACATCATCCTATTTATTTTCTTTCTTAATAGTTCTAGTACTTGTAAATACTTTATTTGTGTGTTTTGTTTCCTCAAATTCTGTTTTACAGATTAGTACTTGACACACGTTGGGTGTTGGCATAATTAATAGCTGTTTGTTTAGTGAATGAATACAACTCTTTATGTATTTGGCTTCCTTGTAAATATCTAGACATAAACTTAACAAGTACTATTTCCTCAAAAATTTTCTTAAAGAAATAATTAAAACTGCACTTAGGTTTTAATTTCCAGTTGTTACAGTGGCAGTCAAAAGTTATTTTAAAGAAATAATAAGTTATATATAAATTTCCATGAAAATCATTGGGAGTTCTTAATTGAAACTGGTTTACTGATACTAGTCATTTCTGTAATTCTTACATTCATTTCCCACACAAGACCCACTTTTGCAAGCATATCTTAATGATTGAATTATTACGTAGATTGTACCTTACGCAAAAACATGGTAATCTCTCACTGATTTGGAGAATTTATATGATTTTAGTTTTTGCATGAAATAGGTTCTGAGGACTGTGTATAGTATGCATTGGAATAATACATATGTTAACATTAACCAAGGGTGAAGTTAAAGTACAGAATTGTTAGTGGCAACAAAATGCTTTCATTGCTAGAATACAAAATGCTATCTGTGGCTATAAATATACAAAGTTATTTAAGAACTGAATTATGCTTCCAGATAGAAGAATTTGAGATCTATTTTATATAAAATAGTGATTACATTTTCAACTTTGAGAAGCAGAAAAATATTCCACTAATTTAAGTAGTTTTTCTTAAGTAATTTTAAGTGGGAACTTTCTCCCTTTTAGACTCTCTATCTGTTGTTTGAAAGGATAGATGAGAGAAAATAAACCTAGTAAAATATTTCTAGTGATCTAGTAGTAGCCAATTGATTCTGCTTTAACAATTACAGTATTTACTGTCAGAATCCTAATTTGTCTTGGCAATAAATAACTATTATTATTAGTGTTTGATGATTACTAAAAGCACAGTGTTTTAAAATGTCTACTTTCTAAAAATAACAAAAAATAGCCTGGATGTAATAGTGTTTTGTTATAATAGTGGACACGGTAGCATTGTTGCTGAGCCCTTGGGGAGAGGGGAGCTCTCTTTTGGGGTCTCTCAAAACAAACCAAACTTCTTCCCTGGGGGTTCTGACTTCCCTTTCTCTGTGCATGTGGGCCAGTGCCATGTATCCCTTTTTAGATCTGTATTAAAAAAGTCAGAGGCAGAGGCAGTTCTATTCATGTATAAGAGAGGAAAAAAAAAATCTACATTGGAAAGTAACTAGTTTGTAAAAACTTTCTGTTTATATACAGATTAATTTTTATCCACAGACACTTTTTGAAAGGTATGATTGTACTCTGCTTTTCCTTATTTGGAATTGCTAATATCCAGCAAAGGTCCATCTAGTCAAGGCTATGGTTTTTCCAGTAGTCATGTATGGATGTGAGAGTTGGACTATAAAGAAAGCTGAGCACCGAGGAATTGATGCTTTTGAATAGTGGTGTTGGAGAAGACTCTTGAAGAGTCCCTTGGACTGCAAGGAGATCCAACCAGTCCATCCTAAAGGAGATCAGTCCTGGGTGTTCATTGGAGGGACTGATGCTGAAGCTGAAACTCCAGTACTTTGGCCACCTGATGTGGAGAGCTGACTCATTTGAAAAGACCCTGATGCTGGGAAAGATTGAGGGCAGGAGGAGAAGGGGATGACAGAGGATGAGATGGTTGGAAGGTGTTATGGACACAATGGACATAGGTTTGGGTGGACTCCGGGAGTTGGTGATGGACAGGGAGGCCTGGCGTGCTGCAGTTCATGGGGTCACAAAGAGTTGGACACAACTGAGCAACTGAACTGGAACTGGGACTAGAATACTAAGTATTCAAATGAAATACAATTATAAAGTTCAAATATTTAATTGAAAAGTAAAGAATAAGCAATGCTTTAAAAAATTTTTAATCCATATGATATTTGCACTTCATTTGAGTGAATGTCAGGAATTAATTTATTATCTATAAAGAACCAAGATTCTATTTCATTTACTGTTTATTATAGATTGTTATCTCTCTCTGTTTTGTGACCACCCTACCTTCTAGATTTATTGTGAGATGGAGGCTTTAGTGGTTCTTAAAATTTTGGAGCTTGGAGACTCCAAACGAACTTTGGAGACTTCGTAGAGAACCTGGTAAAAGCTGGGCAACAAGTCCCAGATAAATGTGAAGGTTTGCATAGACACAAAGTGTATTTGTGAAATCTACTTAATAATAAAGTTCAGCTTTGGATAGGAGTGTGAGTATGTGTGTGTTATAAAAATTACCAACTTCTTTGTTTTACTCTTTAAGGGTTTCCTTGGTAATATTGATCTCTGCCACTGCTATATCTGAGAAACTGGTGATTTTCTTTTTCATAATTTAATTTTTTTATTTTAGTGAACTTTTATGTGGAAAGAATTTCAGGTGTACAGAAAAGTTGCAGAATAGTACAAATGTTTCCCTTATAGCATTAACCAAGACGTCCCAATTGTCAACATTTTACCACATTTGTTTTTCTCATTCTTTTAGAATTGTACTATTCTTATGTTGGAGAACATCCTTGTTTTTAGAAAATGCACAAAATTATTTATTCACATCTGCAACTTACTCTCAACTGTTGCATATATAAGAGAATAGCACAATTAAGTTTTTAAAAAGGATAAAGAGTCAGAAATCAGAAAATGCTAAAATGAAATCCCAAATCTCAGTATTTATAACCTAGGACAAGTCACTGTCTCTGAGGTTCAATTTCTGCATCTGCAAAATCAGAGTAATAATATCTACCATGCGGGGTTAATGAAACATTAAATATAAGCTATTCTTAAAGCACCTACCCTAGCATAAAGAAGTTGTTTAGTGTGAGTTCCTTTTATTGCCCTAGAAACCATAAGCAAAGTAGGAACTTATTCTTCCTTAAAAAAATATTTTAAACTGGTGATATTGTTGAAGAAAAACTAGACAGGTTTTAATTTGCACTTAGTTAAAATGTGGGGGAGACCTGCATTAACTAAAAAAATGATAAATGGGGTTTGTTTTACAGTTACGGTTCTTGGTGCAGTGGTTATACACTTCTATCCTTGTCCCCCACTTTCTTCATTTATTCTCCACAGTTTGGCAAAAGTGAACTCAGTAAAAAGTAAATTGGGTCCTTTTCTTTCTCTATTAAGAAAGCTTTGGTGGCCTCAATTAGTATAAACCCCTAAGTGATCTAACTTATGATTCTCTCTCCAACTGGCATGGAGCCAGTATTCAGTAGGGTTCCTTGACTTTAGGCATGCTAGACGTCATATAGTTTCTGCGAACACCTGAGAGCTTTTACACTGTGGTTTGTTTACTCTAAATCATTCGTCTCTCCCTTGCTCACAACTGCTTTTTTTTTTTCTTCTATTTTAAAATTTAAATGTTCTTATTTCAGAGAAATTACCTGCCCAATTAAAACCCTTGATATCTTTGAGTTACATTACTTTAAAATACAATATAAAGATACACAGATCAGTTTTTTTTTTTTTTAAATGAAGACTAATCTTGCTATTGCTTTCTTAACAAAATCCAATTATGGTTGGCTACCCCTATTATTAATATTAGATATCTATGTATAATGACTCTACCATGTCCAAATTGGACAAGTAGGAAATGTATATTTTCCTTTATGAAATGATAGCAAAAAATTTGTGGCATTCATTATGAGATTTGTATGAAATTAATGACTTGGCTTGTGCCAGACAGTTATTCAGAGTTAATGTCATACATATTGGTGTGTGTATCTCCACATAAAACTTTTTATCCACATTCATGAGAGTTTTTATAAGAGGAGAATAAAATGAGGTTAATTTATTAAAAATACATTTTGGTAACCTAACAGTTGTTCAAATGGAAGGCTTGTACAAAAACTTATATTTACTCCTAATTATCTAAATTTGGAGTATTTGGATTCCTTAGATCTTTTTTAGCATACGTACTTAATCCATAAACAAGGAATAACTAGTGTTCCTTTTCCATTTGTACTTGAAATGTTCTAAGAGAAAAACTGAACACTCCTATTTATCCTTTCTTGAAACATTTTGGTATATGAACAAGTGACTTTATAAAATAATATTTCTAATTGTAAGAATCAGTCTTCAAGTAAAAGAAAGGTGCAAATGGGTTTTTCTTAGTCATTTCAAATAATAGTTTTATATTTTAGAAAGTACCATAATGATAATCTAGTTTTAGCTTATTTGAAAATTATGGACTATGAGGTTATTTTCAAGATACAAGAATATAAACTGCATTTCAAGTTGCCAGAACTAGTTCCAATGAAGACATTTTTGCTTTTATATGCAGACAAAGAATGTTATTAAATGATCAAGGTTTGGGTTTTTACTGCTGTTTTTTTTTGTTGTTGTTGTGGTGGTGGTGGTGGTTTAGTTGCTAAACCATGTTGGACTCTTGAGACCCCATGGATTGTAGCCCACCAGACTACTCTGTCCATGGAATTTCTCAGGCAAAAATATTGGAGTGGGTTGCCCTTTCCTTGTTAGCAGAGGTAAAACAACCAAAAACATACTTAAATTTGGGGAGGTGGTGTTTTTCCTTTTTCTACTCATGAAAATTTTTATGTTTATATTGGTTGGCATTTATGTAAAACTACCTTTCAGAAAACTTATTACCCCTTAACTAGTTAGAGCATTAGTAAATGATAATCTTCTTAATCTTTTTGGAAGGCATTGTTTTTATTGTCTGATCAGGTGAATGATAAATCACAAATGAGTATGTTGTTGATGGAGATCGAAAAATAAATAAAACTGTACTTTTCAAGTTACATTTCAATAGATCTTACTTTATTTCCCATTAACTTTAAATATTAATTTGTCCCTGGACACTGATACCCAGAGAAGTTAGAATTGTTTAGATATGTAACATCTATTTTTAAGATTAGAATGTAGATTGGTTTGTTTCCTTCCTATCTGTTTTGTAACTTCAGAGGAAATGCAGGTGGCCACAGGGGTAAAGAAAAACGTAAGTCAGATCACACCCTGCTGAATTTTAGGTTTTCATGGATATGGAGACAGTGTTTTTTAAAAGGCTGATTTAGTCTGAAAATTTTCAAGTGGTAGAATCACCTCGTCTCCCTGAAAAGATTTTTATCAACTTATAAAACATGTTAGGTTAGTATTTAGTATTTTTATTTTGAAAATGCTTGTGATGCTGATGATTTATTGAATATTTTCTGTATTCTTTTCTGTTGACAAAGACTCTCACAAAGACTTAATTTATTCACATTGTATTAAGTATTCATTCTGACTGAGTTTTGTGTTTCAGTCTGGTTCTTGCAATACTTATGTCAAATTAGGTTGAAGGAGGTATATGTCTCTGGAAATTATATTAAATACTAAGTATTTTTATTTCTGGAAAATTGCCAACAGAAGATGCGAAGATATTTTTATACGTATATCTACATAGATATATTTTGTACAATGTAGGGCTAGTATACAGCTAATATAATAATGACTTTCCCATTGTAATGGTTTAAAAAATATTTTAGCATTCATTAGTGTAAAGGAATGCTGACAAGTCTATGGTGTGCAAAAATAAAATAAGAATATAAGGAACATTTATAGTTCCTTGCTAGATCATTTGTCAGCTTTATTAGCTTGAATGCTCAAGTTTTCAGAGAACATGCAGGGTTAAAATAAGCAAATTTGTGGTGTGAAAACAGTATGTGGAGTATGGATTAAAATAAGAACAAACTAAGTACTATATTTATTCTGTATTACTGCATCTTGTAGAGAAAATGATGAAGTTAGAGCTCAAGTTTATTTTTAATTCAGGGTCTTGACTGAAAAGTAGAGGCATTTTCAGCCACCTACCTATTTCTAAGGTGGGATGGATAGACACCTGCTGTTAACATGCTTTAAGGAAAATGAAGGGATGTAAATGAGTTTTGGTGATTTGCCTGCCTCTGAATATAAATGAAGCTGAAAATCTGTCCTGTGCTTTTAATAGTGAACTACTAGAGTGTTCAAACCTTTGTGTAAAAAGTAAAGGATGTTTTAAGGGATTACTATTAGTGTATTTTAATTATTTATTATGTGAATACTTCTTAATATTAGATGATTAAATATAATTCCATTAAAATAAATACTTATATAATCATTAATATTTCTCTATAATTAATAGTGGTGAAAATGCTTTGACACATACTGATTGAAATGTAGAAAAACCTATTTTATTTGAAAATTATAAATAGTAGATCAAGGTTATGACTAAATATTAGAAAGAAAATGGAGTAGCCTTTAAGTAGAAAGTCAACTTAGGTAAAGTAGTAAAAGCATTTTTAGAATTCAGATGCCTTCCACATGACCTAATACTGGTAAAACTTGCCAAGTGTAATTAGATAGCATGAAGCTGGAAATTTTTAAAAACATGGATTATATATTCTATGGATGGTATTGTAATCTCTGAGGAGAGAATGAGGGAACTAGAAATGGTCACATGATTCTTAGTGCCCCCCTCAAAATGGCAATATCTAATTCTCGACAGTGTTCACATCCAAAGTGCCAGTGTTTCTAAAAAGAACTTCAGTTTTGTTTTAGTTATCCTTTAATAAAGTTTACTATGGGTTCACCTTACTTGTAATGGTTGTATGTCAAGATAAGACTAACATTAAAACTCTGTAATTTTAAATATGACTAGAAAGATATGATAGTGAAAATTATATTTGAATACTTATTTAATTCCAAAGTACTGTTATTAGATGTTTGAGTTGTTTAATCTTAAGAATGTATAAAGAGTTTCCTAGATCTTTTCCTACTCATAAACTTTCAAAACCACAAAGTCATGATTCATCTTGTATGATGACTGTTCCAACATGCCTTCTTTGTTTTCATCTGTGGCATTGAAAACTGGCCCTTCCACCCTTTCTGCATGCCTCTGTTTGGAAACAACTTAATTGTATGATATTGTCATAATGTAACTTAAGCCCTTCTGAAGATCATAGGTCAAGCTGAAAATTAAAGGTGCGCCTTGCTTTATAGTATCAATTAGATCTGAAGTTGCTCATTGTGAAACAACAGAGAAGCAACATCTTAGAATTAATTAACGTGCTTAGTTGCTCAGTCATGTTCTACTCTTTGAGACCCCATGGCCTGTAGCCCTCCAGGCTCCTCTGTCCATGGTGATTCTCTGGACAAGAATACTGGAGTGGGTTGCCATGCCCTCCTCCAGGGCATCTCCCCAACCCAGGGATTGAACCCAGGTCTCCCATATTGCAGGCGGATTCTTTGGCATCTGAGCCACCTGCAAAAGCCCTAGTATTTATTAATATGTGCTTGTAAATACCATTTTGTGATTAAATCTGTATTTTATACTATGTCATGTAGATGTAAAGTAAAGAAGATTTAATGGAAAAGTCATTTGCCAGTTAGTTTTAAAGGAAAAATGTTTAAAATACTGAGAGAAAACTTTCAGTCTTGATTTGCTCAAGCTATCAAAAGAAAAATGCTTGCTTGCCTGTGTTCTGAAGTCTTAATTCTATGGGCTGCACACACTTTCTTCTACAAATCTCTGCAGCAAGTGACCTTGTCAAATAGAAGTGGGGACTAATGGGAGGCAGCCTAGGAAAGGTGGCTTATTTACAAGCAGCTGTTGGCTACTGTCAGAACAAAGGCAAATCAGAGTTTCATTAATGGAATATGGCGGGCAGAGTGAACACTGTCCAGCTGCCAGCCCACTTCCCTAAAAATACTTATCTTCTGCTGTTTGGTTGAAAAATTGACTGACTAGGTATTTCTCAGGATATGGGCAAAATTGTATAAAAAAATAAAGATACATTTTTATCATTAAAATTACAGAGTTATTAAGTACAATGAAGTGAAAATGAAAGTCGCTCAGTCGTGTCCGACTCTTTTCAACCCCATGGACTGTACAGTCCATGGACTTCTCCAGGCCAGAATATCCCTTCTCCAGGGCATCTTCCCAACCCAGGGATCGAACCCAGGTCTCCCCTATTGCAGGCGGTTTCTTTACCCACTGAGCCACAGGGGAAGCCCAAGTAAAATTAAAGCACCTAGCTTTTGAGTAACCAAAACATTGTGAATAACATTACTTCCTATAGACTTTTAATTATACTATTACTATTCACTGTTAGGTAGTATTTGTACCATATTTTGATTAGATTATTGATGTACTTTGGGAAAATTGGAATAACAGTTAAATCTTCTTTAAAATAGTAATTGAGTGCAGTACTCTCTTTATGTGTTCACATGGAAAAAGATTTGCATTTTATTTTCAGCTTGATATGTAATTTGCCCTTTTGTTATTGTTTTTGGAGGGGGACTTAGGGTTTACTATGTGACTTATGTGCTGATGTGAAATGAAGAACATTGCCCTTATCCGGCATCTGCATTTTTTAAATATTGCTTTTAAAATGTTCCAGAGAGGTACATTTTCTTCCAACCAGCCTCTTTATTGCACAGTTAATAATATGTCCTTCACTTGAACTTTTTCCCCCATAAATCAATTATTCATTTGCTGTAGTAGTTCAACTTTTTAAAGTGCATAAAGGAGAATACTATATATCAAGTGCTTGTGGAATAAACCCTTATTCATTTGAGTAAGAATCTAGACCTTGAGAATTTTCACATTTTTATGTCTTTGAGGAACGGTTAAGATACTCCACAAAATTGACATTTCTAAAATAAATTAGCATATTTGAGCTAATTTTTAGAATATTGAGAAAAGCCTATCAAAATGCTTTCCACATGTGACTTTATATAACTGCATTCACATTTATGAAAAGGTTTTAGTGCTTCCTTAAAGTGGACTTCAAGTTGATTTTATCATATGCTTTGAATATGTTCCTGAAATATTTTTTAATGAAGATACTTGTATATTGATCTCTTGTCTCAATTACTTCTCAGAGCATTGTATGTAGTCTACTGTGAAATATTTAAAAATCTCAACCTGTTTTTAAGGCTGTACTTATATATATTATTTTCTTATAAAGCTCTTAATAATACTAAAGTGGGTAATATGTGATCTTTTACACTCATTCAAAGTGCTATAAAATTACTTTTTCCATTGCTTAGGCCATTTTACATCATGAGAGAAATCCCTGATTTATTCTTAACACAGCTTTTATGTAATAATAACAAGTAGAGTTACTTGACTGTCAATAAATTCTTGTTTACCTTGAGTGACTAAGTTAAAGTCTGTAGAGGTTTAAAAGGGACTTTGGAGATAATTTGATCCAGCCCCTTCATTTTTGGTTTGAAAACTGGTTCATGACTTGATGTTTATTCAGGTTAACATAGTAAGTTAATGGGAGAATCGAGATAACTCAAACAGAGAGAAAAGTTGTTAAAAATTCTGAACTTAGAGTGTTACTTCCTGCCCTTGGTTTATACAGCTAATCTACTTTTCACTGATTGATAAATTCTCAGCTGTAGTTTCCAAGCTATGGACAAGTGGGATATGTATTACCACAACCAGTCTCTTATGTAGCAGAGTCAAAAGTGCAATTAATTCTTTTCCTGAGACAGGATTCTGTGGGTGCTCATCTTAACCACTCCTGTTCTACACCTCATCCTATAATGTTGAGTCTTAATTCCTATTTCTGTCTCCATAGTCATCACCCTTTATAATAATTTTTTGAGTGCCAGTGAAGTAACAATGTTTTGTTAAGATAGGTATTCTCACGTTAAGATGACATAAAATGGGATGGTTCTCAGCATTCACTTAAAAACTAAAAAATTTTTGCTTTTATCTCTGCATGAAAATGGCTTGCTGCAATTGACATGACTAAGATGGCATCCCATAGTGCTTGAGAGCATAGGGGCCAGAGTGGTTGAATATGAATCTCAACCTGTTCAGCCTTTAATAGGAGTGCTCAACTGTTGGTGACTTTGGCCAGTTAACCTCTTTTGCATTGTTTTACTTATCTTTAAAATGAGGATATAATAGTATTTCTAGGAGGATCCCAAACCAGGGACCTTGCCCTTAGAGGTTGTTGTGTATGGCTGGCTTATCTGCTTAGTATTAATCAAAACTCTTTAAAATGTTTGCCAGGTGTTAGTCATGAGTCAGGCTTGACAAAGGTAGTTTAACTGTGTTTGAAAGAAAAAAAAATCCCATAAATCATATTTACAAATTTAAAAACAGACTAGGAATATTTAGAAGAACTATACTTTTCCATTTGTTTACTGTATTAAAATACTGTGTAATTTCAATGAATAGGCATTTATAGTTCCTGGTTCTAAAATTGTACTATAATTTGGATGGGAGTTTTATTCTCCTTTGGTAAGCATCAAGGGATTCAAGGAAGCCATAGTTTTCCATGTGAGTAAATCTCTTCTGTTCAAAGCCCATCCTTTACTTGCAGGAAGACTAGAAGACTGTCATGGTAGCCTTCTTTGCCCTTCTTCTGTAACATAACCTAGGATGATGGTTTCTCACTAGGTATACAGTTTAAGCACTTGCTATAGGTTCCATATTACACATACATAGAAATTACTTTAATAATTACTAACAGTATAGGTCAGAAATCTATTATTTGATTTGACATATTTATAAATAAACATTTATCTCTTTTCCCAAGTCAGTGAATATGGACAACTTGTATTTTTGGAAAATGTTTCAAAATAGATGAAAATTTAACAATCTATGAAATTTAAGTTACTGTGTATATGTTTTTTAAATTATACATTTATAAGATATTAAGGTTTGGGACATAGCCTGTCTATATGTATGAATAAATTTGAAGACATCACGAGAAGAATTGATAGGAAGTTTGAATTCTAGTCGTCTGCTTTGTTTGCTAACATACTTTTTGACTTAGTGTAAAAGCTAGATTTTCGAAAATTTATTTATACTTTAAAAAAAGCATGTGTTTAAAGATTATTCTTTTGTTTGAAAGTTGTAAATAATAAATGAAGAATGCTTTTTTCATGGCACTGAATCAGTCTGATTCATTTTTCTTTTTCTGAATTTCTGTCATTTAATGGTCTTCTTGGAGTGAAGAAGGACATTTATTCATTACTTTGTCCAAATAATGCAACCGCACTACAGATGGTTATTTTCCAACTTGAATGTCTTCACAAACGGAATTAAAATAGTATCATACCAGAGAGAAATGTTATAATGTGTCCCTTTAAAATTAAGAGGTTATTCTTTTCAACTTGTCTTATTGTCTTATTCTTGAAAACACTAGAAATTATGATTTTCTTAAAAGGATACACATCATATACTATGTGTATTTTGGTTCTACTGGATTCTAGTACAATTAGTTCATATCAAAAGTTTGCAGTTTTAAAGCTTAATACATTCTGAAAGAAGGAACCTCTCCCTAAAACCATTTAATTAAATCGAATCAATGAAATCACAAATAATAAATAACTTACCTGCCTCTTCCTTTTACACACACCTCAACCCACTCAAGATATGATCTGTACCTCTGATTGGCTTTGAGACTTGAATTATCTCCAGTGTAGTACCAGACTGAAGATAGCATTATAGGGTTAGAAATTCAACATATAGATGAATAGATTTGGAGTCAAGTATGATTAGGAAATTCCTGGAGAAAATGAACTATTCTTAAAACACAGAGTCATTATTGAAAAAACTTGGGAGAATTAAGGATACTTAGGAGTAAATGTTTGAAAAACTAGAATCATTACAGTTGCAGGTAAATTTTTTGCTTTGACTTTTCTCTGCCACTAAATGGCCACTAAATATGTATCCGAGGGCAAGAGACTTAGAACTGGGCTATCATTTCTTCACCTAGAACATTAGCCAGTTGGATTAGACAAATCTTAAGGCCATTTTTTAAGCTTTGTAACTAATTGATGGGAGATGAATTTCTCAATTCAGAATGAAAGTTTTGAAATGCATTTGACAAGTGAGCCAGGTATATCTGTAATGAAATGTAAATTTCTTACAATGACTGTTCTTCATACTTCTAGTAAAAAAAAATCAAGTGTTACAGAAAGTAAAACATCAAACAAATAAATTTGATTTGGGGCTCTAATTACTAACATAGAACAAGTCCTTTAAATATGTTTAGATTTGGTCTCTCCTCTGAACAGTGGTAATAATAATACTTTGAGTTCTTCACTGTGTCTGAAGAGATATCCTGATGTTTTGCCCTTTTCCAAGAGTGACTATATGTATATCCTTACAAGTGCCCTTGTTGGAACGCTTTCTAGCATTTTACTTGAGCCTTAGATAATGTTGGAGGATTTATTTCTCAAGTAGTTGGATGTTCTTTGTCTTCTGAAAAGTAAAAGAGATAAAACAACCTAATCTGATTTTTACAGAGATGCACAATTAAGTCAGCATAAGTTCTTAATAGCGGTTTCTCTGGAAAGTTTAAAATCTCTTAGCCCTGCCTCTTCAAATTCTGCCTTTAATTACAAGAGCATCTCTCAGTCTTTAACATTGTGGTGGCGTTACTTACCCCCGGGAACCAACCTCATTTCTTTCTACATTTGTGTGAAATATACTCAAACTGCATATTATGGATACATAGGTTTATATGCTACTGTGAAACTATATATCGTTATGAAATGGTATGGGGATTAATGGATCCAGGCCGCAAAATGATGTGGTAGAACTTTGGGTGGGGGGTGTAAAGCCTTAATTCTGTGTGCTTTGCTTAGAAAATAACCATGTTAACATTTATATTTCTTTCTCAAATTACTTCTGTTATTTTGAAGTGTTACAAATAGCAGTTAGTAATAAGCAAGCAAGCCAGCCATCTTTGAAATTTTTTTTCTTCCTGGTTGTCCATCCTCCTTTGTTATCTATCTTGTTCATCCTTCAGGGTTAAGCTGAAATCTCTCCTACATAACATCATCTTTCCCAGTTCCAGTTCTTATGAATCTGCCTTTATCCCAGTTTTTACACCACACGGTTTGTGCCCCCTAATTATTTACTTATATGTATTTCCTTGGATGGAGTTGTTTATGCAGACACAAGAGATTGTTTTCATCTTGCCCTAAAGCTGCCTTGGACTATGCTAAAGCACCAAGTGGTGGTTGGTAAATATTGATTGATTCATCAGTTTGTTCTTTCTTCTCTTTATCCATTTTCTTTCATTGACGGTGAAAATTTCCTGATGATCAACACCGCCATTTTGCTGGGTCCACCATTTCAACTGATCTCCCTGATTTTCTGCTATGCCAACATAGATGTACTTTGGAAACCTTTAGATTTATATACCATTTGTACAATTTATTTTCTGATTTTAGGTATCTGGGGAGAATTGGGAAGATAAGAGAAATGATGATTCATGATATTTGATCTAGACATTTGAGCTAGCCATGGGAAAGTTGGTTAAACATCCAAACGTCAGGTTGGTGCTCAGTAGTCAGAGGTGGTTTTTTCACATAATCCTTGTGGCTTGCAAGGTTTACTGACTTCTGTTATCACTAAGAGGCACTGATTTCTATTATCACTAAGAGACACTGCTTTCTAGCAAACTTATTCAAAGACTTTGTCATCCACATATACTGCTCATAATTACTCATAGATTCTAAGCTCTTTTGGTATTCATCAGGGTAAAAGTCATTTTTATCTCAAATATTACAATTAAAAAAAAAAAAAAAAGAAACAACCCTTTTTTATTTTGCAGTTAAAAAAAAAAGTCATGCTTTCTGCAAAGTATGTCCAAACAACCAGAGCTGTTTATGTGGATAATGACATAGCAAATGTGAAAGCACTTTGAAAACTTAGAAACATTGTAAATATACAAGTTAACTTTCTGGTTAGAAGATAACCCTGAGGGAGACATTAAATGCCATTTGTATTCATGACATCTTTTAAACTGAAGCCAGTTCTCATAAGATGCTTTACTAGCCCCTTTCAGCTAGTTCCAGGGTATAATTTAGAACTTACATATCCATGGAATGTAATGAATCAGTTTCTCTCCAATGTAGCTAGAAGAGCAGAGTTAGAAAAATAGACCCTGGATCATTTTATGAGCTTTATTCTTTTGTGGAATTCTTGAGAAAAGCTAAAATAAATAAACAAACAAATAAATAACCATCTGATTTAACTTTCATTTATATAAAACTTTATTTCCCCACAAATATGTTTTTATGAGCTTTCCCCTTCTACATTATTATTTGACCCAAATGGTTAGTGGTTAAGATGTATTGACTATACCATGTAGTCCAAATCTGGTTGGCCCATTTCAAAGTTTAAAATGTTGTAGCCATGTTTTATTGACAGCATTTTTTCTACTTAATTATGTCTTTTGTTGGCAGCTCAAACTGTCTCTATTTACTTTTATTTAGAATGCAGCTGGCAACAGCAGTTGGTTTGTGAAACCAAAGCACATAATTAACTTCCCCAGTTAAGGTATGGTGTGTTTCATTGGAGAGTAAGGCTTTTAATGGGGCATGCTGCTTTAGTCTGAGAAGTTATGCAGTTTATTTTCAGCATAATTAGAAGAGAACTTAAGCAGAGAATTTAAAAAAATGTATTACATTCTAATATAACCTGAGTATTAAGTATACTACAAAAGTACTTTAATTTTGTTTTTAAGTTAACAGCTCAATCAAGAAAATCAGATCAGATCAGATCAGATCAGTCATAACTGTAGTTGAGCCAGTAGGAACATTTGGGGACATGTTCTTTTCACATCTATTTGCATTAATAATTAAGGTTTGACTATATTGCTTTGATGGAAGTTTTTGAAGAAACAAATATCTCACTCCCTCTATTTTCAAGGATAGTTTGTAGTTAATAAATAAGTCCATTTAATTGAAACAAGAAATGGAGAGACAATATTTAAGTAATAAATTTCATAGTATAAGATTAATATGTCCTGGCAACTTACTGGTTTTCTACTAATATTTGTACCAAACTTTGATCCTAGATCTTCCTTTTCCAGGTGTCAGACAATTTAGTTTCATTATTTTTCCATTTCTGATACTCTACCTGAATTTCCATAATTATTACACTTTTTTTCATTAGTTTAAACTAGTTACTTTCTTTGCTTAGATGCTTATTCAAGACAGTTTTCTTTGTTTTTTAAAAACTTAGGTACATGGTATTTTTGAGATAAAAATTATAACCACAGTAGTAGTGACACAGTACAAAGATTAAAAGAAAAAGTTTTTAGTTGCTATTTTTTTGTACTCACAAGTGTTTTGATTGTTACACTTTTTGTCTGGTTTCAAATGAAACGATTTTCTCCATCGCTTATCCGAATTAAGCAACCCTGTGTTTGTGAATGATTTGTTAAAGAATTCTGACACCTTTTTCTTTCTGGCAATATATGTTGAGAGAATATAGTTTCGTAAAGGCTACTGCAGAATTTTCTTTTATGTTTTAGCAAACATTCTGACCTGTTCTTCCAAATTGTACAATTTACTTGCCTGATATTTTAATTTTAAATGGAAAATGGAAAAATCGTTAATATTGTTGAAAGCTAAAATTTAATTAAATGCTTTCTGAGTTAACAGTTATTGACCAGAGCTAAACATTATATATGCATTCTTTTATATAATACTGTATAGTCAGTGTTACTATCTTTATTGCTAGTTAAGTGTGATAAGCTCTAGAGAAACATGGTTTGTGAGCCACTATTGAGTTTAAATAAATAAAAGAGAAAAGAATGAATGTGTACATTGAATTTTGGAAGTTTTCCTGCTGATAAGGAAGATAATTTTCATTTCAGTGTAGACTGATAGCATTAAAAAGTATGCAGGTAATTTTACTTTTATACCATTTAATGGTTGAAGTGAGTAGAGAAAGCTTCAAAATTGAGTGATCTAATTGAGCATTCCAGAATACATAGCAATTTGAATTCAAGAAATATATTTGAAAGCACATGAGAATTATATTAAAAAACAAATGGTGATAATAAAATACAGTTAAGGAAGTCAAAATAATTAATAGAAAGCAATAGAAGCAGCATATAGAATTAGAGACATAAAACTGCCCATTTACTTCAGGATTTTATTTTATAATAGTTACTAAAAATGACCGATAAATGAAAATAGACAGAAGGAGGAGAAAGTTAAGTAACCCATTTGAGCTGATAATACATATTTGGCACTGCTTTTACTGTTTTATTTATAATATTTGGTTTATAAATATTAATGCTTAAATGTAAATATTTGTCTTATTAAATGTAATATTTGATCTTTATTTTCAAAGGGATTAAAAATTTGTGTTTACCTCTAAGACATTAATGATTGCTGGTTCACAAACAGATCTTGTGACAGTAAATCAGTTAGTACAAAGTTTCTGCACACACAGCTACTAAAACATGCCATGGAGACATGTTATTGTTATCTAAAGCTTGGTAGAAATATACTGCTGCTTACTAGTTAATTACTGTCTCTATATAGAAAAGGAAAGGCCTTGAATTCAGCGTTTGTATGGTCGCACGGCCCTGTTCAGTCAAGCTCAATGCATGTTACATGATTGCCTGAGAGGAATAGAAAAGCTACTTTCTCAGTCTCTGACCAGAATGTATGATAAGGATTGGTGTCAAAGGGGGCAAGATGGGGATCGCAGCAATTATGGCAAAGGCAAAGTAGTTTCCTTGACAACCCGATTGAGGATTCATTGTGATTTATTATTTACTATTTCAAAACCTCATTCTGTGATTTAGTTAAGCACTGGAATTTCCATAAATTCTGCCCCCTGCCCCCCTAATTTGAATACCCTATTACTGTTGTAAAAGTGTACACTGAAACAGTCCTTAACTGATGTTACTTGAAGACAGGGACAAATTAAGCATGCCTTGTTACTTTGTGAATTTCTAGGCAGGTCACTTAGCAGTTACTTAAACTAAAAGGATCTTATGTTGGAATGTTTGTTAATCAACACTAATTAAAAACTTAACATTTAACAATGCCCCTGGGATCTTCAAAGAAGCATGTTTGCAACAAGTAAATTTTACCTTTTTTTGTTGAAAGCAGTTTAAAATAGTTTGTACATGATTTGTATTTCGTGTATCATTTTAGATGTAAAATATACATGTAATTTCTTTGCAGTTACTTGCATAATTACATACCTTTTATATTGCCCAAACTACAGACTTTTAAATCTGGCAGTAATCAGATAATTCGTTGCTAGAAAGCGAAAGTTCAGATTCTTAGAGCAAGTTAAACATCAGCTTTTGTATTTCCTCTGTCTTCTCTTCCTATGTATTCCTCAGATATTCACTGCCTTGGCCAATGAAGCTCTAAGTTGACTAGTTATTCTACATTATTAATAATCAATGTGATAGGCTTTTAAATGTGTTCTTACTTAAACAACAAAACCTGCCAAATAAGGATAATTTTAAGCCTTTATTGAATTCCTATTCAAAATGAAATATTTGTATGTATTCTTTTTAATTAAAATGGCATCTGCTTAGCTCGTTTACATTCTTTCTGTCAGAATTTCTGCCTGAGGATTCTATATATAATTACTGTAAGAAAAACAAGACAGTAATCCCTTGATAGAAAACTGGTAATGGATTAAAAGACCATAGCTCTGAAATTCCAGGAATGTGACATACTTTCTCAGAAAGATGCACTTAGTCCTGAAGTCTTGTGACGTGAAAAGTGCCCCCTAGTGTAATTAACCAAAGATAGACATTCGGATCATATGTTTTGTATGTTTAATAGGGATTATTAAGTGTATATTCAAATAGATATTAAATGTGATGCGAAGAGGATCATTACTTTATCTTGAATAAAACTTTGTGTCCATTGGAATCTTCAGATTTCTTACCGAACCAATTGATAAAACACAAAGTACATATTGAGAATGTGCAGAACAGTTGCCTAGGCAGTGTAACCAGTCTCTTAGAATATTGTGTTTAACATTAGTTCAGGAGTTTCTGTGAATTCACATAAAGATCCTGGGATCTTATTTCTTTATTTAAGGATTTGGACTAGATTGGTGCTTTTTGAATTGTAAAAGACCACTGCCACCGATTAACAATTGTAAAGATAGTATTTAGTGGGTTATGATCAGCACTTAAAATAGCACATGGATGACATTGTAATGAGTCCATTTTTGAAATTTGTGTTAATTATATGTGAACCCAATAAGAATATTGTTTTGATATATAGTATCATACGTGTGGGTATAGTTTATGTGTGAGTGTGTGTAAAGAAATAATTGGATGGATAATCCTAAAAGGCTCTCCAAGTTCCAACATCCCCAAAGGAAATTTTAGATGTTTAAATTTTTCTTAGATTGAAATTAAAAAAAAAAATGGAACTTATCACTTGCAGATACTTTTAGGAATAAAAAGACAAGTAAGGAAGATGCAACAATTGATATTCTAAGATAGTACCTATAAAAAATATAATTATTCCTAATTACTAAATGTGATAATGTAGGTCTTTCTAAAATCTCTGAGAGCATACAGAACAAGTGATTATTTCAGGTAGTCAAGTTCAGAAAATACCCTGTGATGTTAGTGTATGTTATTGAAAGATGAGTACCATTTTACTTAGTTGGGGTAGAGAATTGAAAGGGGTCTAGATACTTTGAATGTGACTAGAAAGTCAAGAGGTCTGGCATGCCATACTTGGGCTTTTGGAGTTTATCAAGAAGACCTGGAAGTGCTGTCAAATCTATTAAACCTGCTGGAATTAGATCGGCTTTTAGAAGGATAAAGGTAGCAGACTGGTTGTTGAACTGAAGTAGAGAATGACTAAAAGCACAGAGATGATGAGTTATGAGAGAATTTCAGAAGAGCCATTCATGAAATGATGAGGGTGGGGGTGTAAACAGTGAGTCAGAAAGACCTCTTGATAAATAATGAAATAAAAATCAGTTTTACAGTCTTTATACACACACACTAATTGAATTTTATTGAGTTTCTTAGTACACTGAGTTTTATTTTTATATTTTAGAAATACCAAGAATTATTTGATAACTTCAAAATAACCAAGCAAACATATATGAAATGTTGAATCACTGAAATGAGGCTAGCTTTCTTGATTAAACAAAAGCTATAGTGAGAAGAAATGTTTTGATGGGACACTTTCAACTGTGCATTCCATATATTGTAGTTTTTTTTTTTTAATGAATGTTCTTACAATTAAAAATAGTAATAGGTTAATAAGTGACCTTGATGTGGTCTTTATGTCATTTCATTTATGAGCAGAGCCTTACCTGTTTCTTGATACTGGCAATTTTAAAACATTATCTTTCCTAAGGAACCTTCCTGGACACTCTCCTGTTGACATAGTTTTCTATCATCCACCTTTATCTCATTGTATGAGGTGCTCTGTGTCATACTTTTAAGATTGAACTGCTTAAAGGTAGAAACTGAAAATTTTATTTTTAGTATATTGTCTTGCTTATTTAGCACATGGTGGTCACTCATAAATGTTTCAATGATGCCCAAATGACCAAAAAAACAAAATATACAGTAAGAATAGGGCTATTCATAGAAAATGGAATTTAAAAGGTTAAAAATGGAATTATTGCAAGAAATTAAAATTTGATCTGATAGCATTTAGACATATGATAGGTTATATTGGCATGTTAATATATATTTATTAAGTACTCACCTTGTTGGGTGCTGTCATTATGTTGTGAACAGAATAGAATCTATACCATCATACAGACTTTTCCATCTTTAATCTTGAAAGTATATGAATTCACATTATAGTATGATGGCTGCTGGGAAGATATCATAAAGAAATTAGTGGTTGTTGTTCAGTCGCTCAGTCGTTAGCTGACTCTTTGTGACCCCCCCCGCCCCATGAACTGCAGCACGCCAGGTTCCCTGTCCTTCACCATCTCCAGGCATTTACTCAAACTCATGTCCATTGAGTCAGTGATGCTATCCAACCATCTCATCCTCTGTTGTCCTCTTCTCCTCCTGTCTTCAGTCTTTCCCAGCATTAGATTCTTTTCTGGTGAGTCTGCTCTTTGCATCAGGTAGCCAAAATACTGGAGCTGCAGCTTTGGCATCAGTCTTTCCAATGAATATTCAGGGTTGACTTGCTTTAGGATTGACAGGTTTGATCTCCTTGCTGTCTATGTGACTCTCGAGAGCCTTCTCCAGCAACACAGTTCAAAACCATCAGTTCTTTGGTGCTCAGCACGTTTTATTGTCCTGCACTCACATCCATACGTGACTACAGGAAAAGCCATAGCTTTGACTAGATGGACCTTTGTTGGCAGAGTAATGTCTCTGTTTTTTAATATGCTGTCTAGGTTTGTCATTGTTTTTCTTCCAAGGAGCCAGCATCTTTTTATTTCATGTTTGCAGTCACCATCCACAGTGATTCTGGAGCCCAAGAAAATAAAATCTGTCACTGTTGCTATTGTTTCCCCATCTATTTAGCAGGAAGTGATGGGACTGGATGCCATGATCTTTGTTTTTTGAATGTTGAGTTTTAAGCCAACTTTTTCACTCTCCTCTTTCAGGTTCATCAAGAGCCTCTTTAATTCCTCTTCGCTTTCTGCCATAAGGGTGGTGTCATCTGCATATCTGAGGTTATTGATGTTTCTCCCCACAATCTTGATTCTAGCTTGTGATTCATCCAGCCTGGCATTTTGCATGATGTACTTTGCATATAAGTTAAATAAACAGGGTGGCAATATAAAGCCTTGATGTACTCCTTTCCCAATTGTGAACCAGTCTGTTGTTTTGTGTCTGGTTCTAACTGTTGCTTCTTGATCTTCATACAGGTTTCATAGTAGGCAGGTAAGGTGGTCTGGTATTCCCATCTCTTTAAGAAATTTCCAGAATTTGTTGTGATCTACACACTCAGAGGCTTTGGCATAGTCAATGAAGCTAAAGTAGATGTTTTTCTGGAGTTCTCTTGCTTTTTGTATGATCCAGCAGATGTTGGCAGTTTGGTCTCTGGTTCTTCTGCCTTTTCTTAATCCAGCTTCAACATTGGTTCTTGGTTCACATACTAGTGAAGCCTGGGTTGAAGGATTTTTGACATTACTTTACTAGCAAATGAAAATAAGTACAATTGTGTGGTAGTTTGAACATTCTTTGGCATTTCCCTTCTTTGGAGGGTAACTGACCTTTTCCAGGTCTGTGGCCACTGCTGAGTTTTCCAGATTTGCTGGCATATTGAGTGCAGCCCATCACATCATCTTTTCACAACATCATCTTTTAGGATTTAAAATAGCTCAGCTGGAGTTCCATCACCTCCACTAGTGATGCTTCCTAAGGCCCACTTGACTTCACACTCCAGGATGTCTGGATCTAGGTAAAAAGGTAGTGGAGTTGCTGTTAGTTATGTAATTTCCGTTACTGAAGTTACTAGCATTAGATTTTTGACATTATGGTATCTCTCATTCTTGCAGATCATATAACATGGGAAAAAGTGAATGGTAAGAATATTTGGCAACAGTGGGAAACAAATATGTGATTATTTTGGTTTTGATGAAATTGTTAGTGAAATATAGGAGATTAAGATATAAGGGTCTAGGAAAGATGACAACCCTACCTAAAAATATAAGCAATAGTTTTCCAGCTCCAGGAAGCACAGTCTGTGCGAGCTGTATCACTTAGGAATACAACCTTTAGTTCCCCATGTAGAATGATCTCTTTCTTTACAGTTTCCAGAGGGCATACCCATACAAACTTCCAGTAGACACTTATTACAAAAGGATGTGTGGGCAAGCGTGTTTCTCAGACATAATGAAGTTAAATTTTATTAAGAGGTTAATTTATTCAACAAGCTGACTTTGCGCTGGACACCGAAAGCAAAGGTGAACAAGGCAATAGAGCAGAATATAGAACCTTTTTAGTCTATTTCTTTTGAATCCTGCAGAGGTTTTT
This sequence comes from Bubalus kerabau, assembly GCF_029407905.1. NCBI lineage: Eukaryota > Metazoa > Chordata > Mammalia > Artiodactyla > Bovidae > Bubalus > Bubalus kerabau. The sequence continues at coordinate 63,043,336 of NC_073629.1, read as the reverse complement.
CTTTTTTTTTTTTTTTACAAGTGCTTGATCATTTAGTTTGGATAATAAAAGATGTTGGCCTCTGAATGCTCAGAAAAAATTATAATAATGTAATGAAGTTTTCATCATTAAAATCTTTGTTGCTAACCTTTGAATGACTTTGAAATTTTGCTCATCAGATTTCCAAATAAAATTTTGGCTTGTGTTATCACACAAAAATGTTACTAGGTAAGGAAATCATATACTCAAACATATAGTTTACAAAACAAGTTTAATGTAACCTCTGGAAAGTCTATGAAAAATTTATTATGTTTCATTTTAATGTGAATCTGATGGATGTATTTTAAACGCCTAGGAAAAGTTGTGAGGGACTTCTTAGAATTGCAGTGATGTCCATGGTAAAATCTGCTGTCCAGGTGCTGATGTGAAGTGGCCTCAAAGCGCAAAAATAACTACTACTTTACAACGTACCATGGTCTAATTAGAGGAGCAATACAGCCAGTCTTCACATTCCTTCTGTAGTAAATTGACCTTGGATAAATAACCCAAAACCTCCCTTTTCTGAGCTGTAAAATTAATGCCACATGTGTACTAAGTGCTTACTATTATTAATAATATAACCAGACACTCTGATAGATGCTTGGGATAAAAACAGGAATAAGTATCCATTTCTGTCTTCAAGGAATTTTTAGTTTTAAAAGGAGAGACATAAATAGATAAGTGTAAAGCCTTGTAATAGTGCAGAGAGTGTCCATTGATGTATTGTCAACATTATGACATAGTTTAGGGAGTGAGGTGGGATAGCTTAGGTTATGGTCAGAGAAAACTCATCCTGTTTCTAATCTTAAAAAAGGATGAGTAAGAATTCGCTAAAAGCCAGAATTCTGTGGATTCAGCCAAGTCATACTGATAATGAGGTGAGATAATGTACGCTGTGTCTAGAATATTCTAAATCTTTGTGTGTCATAACCCCTTTTCCTTACGTATCTGCTAGTGTACTATGCTTGCATGTGCACGTGTATACACACACACACACACACACACACACACAGAGTTGGCAAATGAACTTTCTGCCCTTAAAGAAAGTATATGAGAGACAGATGGAAACAACAGAGACTACCTTATTTCTCATTACCTGTAATTATGATTTCATAATCTTCAAATTGTCTACATATAATGAGTTATTCAGTTTTATCTGAGTTATAATTTAACCATTTAGGCTGTTTCCTTAGTTTACTGGAGATGAAACTGAGAGCTTATACCAGGTATCAAGTGCACCACTTTTTAAGGAAAGTATATTGACTGAATTGAGTATTTTATATTTGTCAAACACTTTTGAATACTTTACATATAGTTACTTATTTAATCCTCACAAAACCCTATGAGATGTAGGAACTATTTTTTGTTGTTATTCAGTCACTTAGTCATGTCCGGCTCTTGGCGAATCCCATGGGCTGCAGCATGCCAGGCTTCCCTGTCCTTCACTGTCTCCTGGAATTTGCTCAAACTCATGTCCATTGAGTCAGTGATGTCATCCAGTCATCTCATCCTCTCTCGCCCGCTTCTTCTCCTGTTTTCAGTTTTTCCTAGAGTCGGGGTCTTTTCCAGTAAGTTGGCTCTTCGCATAAGGTGGCCAAAGTATTGGAGCTTCAGCTTCAGCATCAGTCCTTCCAGTGAATAATCAGGTTGATTTCCTTTAGGAATTATTATCCCAATTTTATAGAGAAGGAAATCTGAAGTACAGATTTTTACTTCTGAGCAATATCACACATCTAGTAAACAGGAGCTAGGTTCAAATCTAGATGTTCTGTGCTAAACAGCGTACATACACATAATTGAATATAGTTAAAAAGTTCCTAGAAATAAATCTTCTCTTTCTGGAATATTAAGACTTTTAAGATATACATGGAGCCAACAACTAGGCTTTAAAGCATACAGGAAGGAAGCAATTAGCCAGCTTATGCGATATAAGTGGATCCTTTTCTACAAGTGATTGTGATTGACAAGCTTACAGAATACTGTTGCAGAGCAGAGCAGACTCTGGATGTCAGAAGTCCACATCACCAGGGAGATGGAAAGAGCCTCTCACTAAAGGGCAGGAGTGGTTCTTTGTCTCTGCATTCTTACAGCATCCTGAGGAATCTGGATATGCTGGCTCTTACTGTTTGCCTTTTTAGGAGGACTCAGAGTAGAAGAATGGTGCATGCAGGGCACTACGATAACCAGGGAACCTTCTTTACTGCTCTTTTCCTTTGTGAATACCTTACCTCTCTTTGAAAAACTTATAAACATTTGTTAACATGACTTGGAGAGTCTTGTGTACATAATTTTTGTAAGTTCAAAAATATCATTCTGTCTCTGATTTTTTGTTAGTTTCATGATAATTGTATGCTGTGTCTTCTGCTAGGGAGAGCTTTAAGAGAAGGGAGATTTTGAGCCCTTAAATAAGAAAGAAGCCTGGAAAATTAACATACATGCAGTAGAAAATTCTGTACGCAGAAGCTTACAAAAGCAGTCATACACAAACTATGTTTTTAGATTATGAATATATTACTGAGTCAGTTCCATATACAAGTAGGTTAACTGTACATTTTAATAAATTGTATGAAAAAATAAATTACTGGACTTTCTTACATAACACCTTGGTGCCACGGGTATCCTTTTCTTCTTTCTTTTTTATAAATAGTTAATTCCATAAAAATAGAGCACTCACTCACCTTTCCGCATGTAAGGGTTAACATGAACAACAGAGTGGCATCCAGGGTATGTACTGGGAAGAAGCCTAGATTGGGTTGGGGAAATTTGAAACAAACAGGGTCATTATGAGCTGGAAGGCGTGGGGAGTAGGAAAAACTCATGTAATCTATAGGAGGCAGGCCTTGCTTTAGCAAAATACTTCTTTCCTTATTGAATCAATATGCTTGGGCACAGACCACCCAAGAAAAATGTATATCTGATGCAATGAGGGAATTACGATGTAAGGAGCAGGGGCATATTCAGTCTTTGGAAAAACCATCTTGTCTGTATAGGCATCTGGGGTACAAAGTCTGGTAGCTAAGAACAAGAAAGGTCTTGGAAACATTTAATTCTCAGGGTGAGAGATGGTATATTTTCAGATCATTCTCCAGAAGGGGAATAGGATTTTCATTATCCTACTTGGCACAGTGCCATTTTGTTCACCCATTCACTTTAACCCAAGTTCTGCTTCTTGGCACTTCTTGTTTGTTGGTTTTCATCACCTCCTTGACAGCTGAGCCCAGTTGGTCTTGAATAGTTGGTCATTCTTATCCCAAAAAAGGATGTCTGCTTTCTGGGTTTCTTTTTCTTCCTACATGTTTATGTGTATTATTATTTTACATAATTCTCTGAAAACACATTCCCAAATCAATAAATATTTCTTAATAAATTCTTATTTATAATATTTATTATCACTTATTAATTATAAAATTGTTTATTAGGATTGCATCATTCTATTTTATCAATGTACTTTTGAGCCATTTTACTATTTTGATTCCTTAGTTTGTGTAACTTTTTCATTGTTACGAGCATCGTTTTATCCAAATCAGTGTCAAATTTTGGGTTCTTTCCAGAACGTATTTTTTGCAAAAGAAATTCATTAGACTGTTTTCAGAAAGATTGTATCAGTTTGTAATCTCAGAAATACATGAGGCTATATGTTTTACAATACTCAAACAAATAGATTTTTGGTAATTTGATAGAAGATTTCATCAGATTTTAATTTTCTGCCTCCTTGTTCTTACCAATTAAATTGATCATTGTATATGTTTATTTGTTACGTTTATTTCATTTTCCTTTGTTTTCCTTCACCTGCTTTTAAATTGATTCTCATGATTTGTAAGCACTTCTTATGTAAAGTATTTAAACCTTGTGGTATTTGTTTAGACAGTTTATCTTGGGAGTTGTAATTTTCTAAAACATGCCTGTTGTCATTATAAGTCAGATTCACCCAAACTTGCTCTCATTTTCTGATAAGAAGTGCTTGTTTCTAAGACCTTTATCAAGCCTTTCTTCTTTTTCTTTTTTTAATAGTAAGGGAGCTTTCTTTATCTGGCAACATTCAGCTTCATAAGGGTGAAATTTAAAAGTATTCGAAGTTTTAAAGGGAAATAAACATTTAAACTACCAGGGAAGGGACATTAGAATAATATACTGAGTCACAGCAATATAGGCTGAAACAGGATTCCTAAGAGCTTTTTCTCCCTACAATTCCTTTTAATTCATTAAAATGTCTGAATATAGAAGTTGGAACTACTGTGTTGCCTCTGTGCTGTTGGTTCATATAGGGCACAAGTATGAAAGATGACACCAGGCTGTGTATGTAAGGGCAGGGTCTATACACAGTTGGATCTGCCACCGTGCTTTTGTTGTTCTCTTTATGTTCCGTTTAGCAGTTAACTACAAGAAAGGACATAATTTTAACTGCAGAAAAGTAGTAGTATTTGTTTTTTAAGGCAGCATTTTCACTGTACGATGTCAGTTTAAATTTATTCTTCCCACCTCCCCCTCCCTCCCTGACTGCTCTGGTGACACAGATTTGAGTATAGTTTGAGTGTGTTCTTTAAAACCTCATCTTTCCGTTAAAAATTGAACAGAGCTCAACATCACAACATAAATAGTAACACGGAAACCAACCATGAATTCAAAGTCTTTATATTGTCAATTAAGGAATTATATGATAAGCTTCATACCTTCATTTTGGGAAGTGGTTTCTGTTTTCACTAAGAGTAGCACAGTAGAATACTTGTGTAAGTTGTCTCTTTGTCAGAGATAAATTTTATCGCTGCATGGGCTTTGTGTGGTTTGTGGAAGTGGTCGAGTTGACTCCAACTTGGGAATTTCGTTTCTTCTTTCCTTTTTTTTTTTTTTGCTTTTGAGAATTGTTAGTTTCTGTGGCTCATATCAGAAGAATAGTCTGGTGGAGAAATTAGAATATCCTGACAACACAAATACTCGTGAATGAATGACTGAGCAATAAATGTGTTTAGGTGGAGGTGCCAAAGATGTTAGTAAAAGATAACTTCAGAAATGATGATTCCCGTTTGGAGGTGGTTTTGATTATTTAAGTTTGCACTTTCAAATGAAGTTCACAAAATGGGCTGAGGACTGGGTTTGGTTTCATTCATTTTATAGCTTTTAACTGGTCCAGGAGCATTGAAAAATATCATGGCACACTACTACGATGTTCACTGGATTAACTTTTTAAAAAACGTTTGTTTTATATATCTCAAAAAACTTGGTTAGTTATTCCAGTTGCTCTGTATATCTTGTATAAATTTAACTTTACAACTTGTTCATGAGATAAAATATAGCCTTTGTTTATAAGGGAGAGTTACATGTTAGTAATAGCTGTCTAGTTTGGGGCTTAAGAAGTTCCATATATGTACTATAACTTATTTATGTATTTATTTTTAAAGACATGGAAGATTTTTTTTTGTGGCACATAGCCTCAGTAGTTGTGGAGCATGGGCTTCATTGCCTCTTGGCATTTTGGCATTTGAGATCTTTTCAAGCCCACTCAGCAGTAGAGACTACCTGCAATGCAGGAGACCAAGGTGATGTGGGTTCGATCCCTGGGTCAAAAAGATCCCCTGCAGGAGGGCATGGCAACCCACTCCAATATTCTTGTCTGGAGAATCCCATGGACAGAGAAGCCTGGCAGGCTACAGTCCATAGGGTCATAGAGTTGGACACGGCTGAAGTGACTGAGTACACACAGCAGACCTGAGATGCAACCTCTGTCCCCTGCGTTGGCAGGTGGATTCTTAACCACTGTACCACCAGGGAAGTGCTGCAATATAATTCATAATAAAATTTTAAGCATTGTTTTGGGGAAAGGGGAGGAAATTAAATGTCAACTTTGATCTCAAGAGGTTTCTTTTTATTAAATAAATTATGTTTTAGGGAAAGAGTCTTTTATGGCATGTTGGAAGAAAGACACAAAATTTTTCCCTTTTTCAGTGAGGAAAAGGTTAAATGCTTGAAACTTTTTTTTTTTTTTTTAATGATCAAAGTGTTAGTGTGGCTAACAGTTTGTGAAAAAGTCAAGATAAGAGTTCAGACTAGTTTCAGGCTGTGTTATCTTTCCTACATGAAGTGAGAAATAAATACCTCATACGAATGTTTGTGGAGATACAATGCCTTTCCCTTCTAGGATACTTGTTTGAGTCAGCAGTAGTGAATGTGATTACCTTTGAATCCCTGTCTGAGAGAGAGAGAGATGAGTGGGTGGTTTCAGTACAGTTTCAGTGTAGTTAACTCAGAATTGGTATTAATTGCCCCTGTTATAGATGCCTTTAGTGAAGAAGCCAGTTGTAACGCTGGTAACTTCTTCACAGCTTTAGAGTTTATTGTTACCAAATAAAAGTTAGTTGACATGAAAGTCTTAGACACATTGTTGTCCTTCTTGTGATTCAACTAAAGTGTACCTTTTCAAAAATGAAATTACGGTTAATAGTTTTTTGTTGGTGTGGGGCTTTTAAATATTGTTTATGTTTAAATAGAAGATATTAACAAAAAGACTTAAAATCTGATTTTGATTCTCTGATATGGGAGAACTTCCTGGGGAATACTTTAAATAAGGTCTTCATCCCTTGGTAGTTGTATTCATCAGACTAATACAGTGATGGGAAAGGAATAGGGTCCTTTAGCTGGTTGGCTTGGGGTGAGTCACTGGATGAAGGAACAAGACTCATATTTTTGCTTTGTTCAAGTGCTTTTAAGAATGTATATTCTGAAGTTGGGTGGGGTGAGGCAAGCTAAAGGAATTTCTGATAATAGGAAGAGTAACAAAAAATAATAGAACTGTTAGAAAACTTTTAGTAAATAATCAATGTGAAAGTAGAAATAAGTTGTATCAAAAGAGATGATAAAATTGTTCTTTTCTTACTTTCTGTGATTATTCTCTAGTTTTTTTGCTGTTGTCAGTGAATAATTCATACAGAATTACGAATTTTGATTTGATAGTTCTAGTCATTCGACTTGAGAAATTGCATTTCTTATAATAACTTTTTAATGTTAAACTGGTTTTAACTAGTAGTTATAAAAATAATAAATATGAAGATTGTTTACTGAGGGAAGAAAAGAGGGAGTGGTAAAGTTGTTCTTCTGGTTTCTTTGATGATTTTACGTGACCAGTGACCACAACTCCTGGGTGATTTTGAACTCTAGCAGGTGATCAGTCATGTAAGGGTGCATTTCATAGTTGAGTCCTATAATTTGGGGACTCTGGTGAGGATGTCATCTTAGTTACATTTATATATATATATGTATGTATGTATTTATTTCCTGACATCTGGATTTCTAAATAAAACATTTTCTGATAATGTACTTAGCTTAAACTTCCAAACTAGGAACTTTAACATATATAAAAAAAAACAATTGTGGTTTGTGTGTTTTCTCCCCCTCTATAAAAACATCTTCATTTTATATTCTTGGGTATATTTGACATATTAAACTGCACAAGAAATTAAAGTATGTTTAATTTCTTCAAATTATGAATAAAATAATGCATAAAATAAAATTAAGCAAAAGTTTAATATTATGTGCCATGCACTGTTTTGGAAACTAAGGATACAAAAATAAATAGGCTTCACTTTTTTCTATTCATCAGCTCAGAGTTTAGTAGGAGAGGAATAAAAGTAAAGAACATGTTGAGTGCTCTGATAGCGGAGCTCATAATTTTTCATTCTCTCATTTCATTCCTACACCTATTTGTTTAACATGTCTTTATTTTATATCCACTATAAAGAGACCACTGTAAGCTGACTCTTTTTTAGGCTTGGCATTATATCGGTGAACCAAATATGTAAGATAACTCCTCAAGGAGAACTCACTCTCTATGGAAGCTGCCCAGACACAGGGATCATTGTTATTTTTTTCACTGTTATATCCCAAGTGTTTGTAAGAGTGCTTAGGCACAGACTAGGTGTTCATAAATATTTATTGGAAGAAAGAAAACGGATGACCCAAACCTGAGCTCAGGTTCTTCTTTCCCTTTTGTTTGGGAATCCTTGAACTGGATTTTGGAGAATAATTGTTTCCTAAGAGAAAAATGACTAGAACATCCTGTGCAGAGGGCTTAGGCCCTAGGTGGTAAGGATAATATTGAGGCTTAATACAATCTTCACTAGTATTTCAAAGTAGATCAGAATGAAAGTATTGTATGTTTATGAACTTTCCAGAAGTTGTAGCTATCAATGTATGCTGAGGCTATTAAAAGCATCTATCTGTAGCATATATTATTCTTATTAGACACACTTATAAGGGATTTTTCTTTTAAAGTTCAGTATTAAACTGATAGTATTGTATAACTTTTAAATTGCTTTGTATTAATAGCACTTGTGAATTATTAATGCTGGATAATTTACAAGATTTAAGTGGGAGAGATTGATTTCTTTCTAATAAGGAATTTAATGTTCAAATGTTTTGAAATGCATACTTTCTCCTTAAATATTGAAAGCCTTTTCTGGAGTAGTCATATTTGAACCTAGAAGCTGATAGCATCTGACAGTATATTTTTACCTTTTAAGTGTCTACAGTGTCCAGAATTTTGTTATTTTAGCAAATCAAACAGTTTTTTTCTTGCTATTTATGTAATTGGAGTTAATTATGCATTATTTTTTATCATATATTTATTAGGAATGTTTGTGTATTCCTATGTAAATCTTAGTATTTTGCATATAAATTGGTTTTACTTGAAACTGTAAACATTCATCTTAAAAAATCCTTGTTCAAAGTACCTTATAATTTAAAATATATCCAAAAGAAAAACAATTGGAAACCAGAACAACATAAGAAGTTAAGTCATATTGCTTATATATAGTGAGTTGACTATTTTGTGGTTGAGTCAGTGAAAGTTGCTCAGTCGTGTCTGACTCTGCGACCTGTTGAACTGTAGCTCACAGGGCTCATCTATCCATGGGATTTCCCATCAAAGAATACTGGAGTGGAGGGAATCTTCCCCACCCAGGAATTGAACCCAGGTCTCCTGAATTGCAAGGAGATTCTTTACTGTCTCAGCCACCCAGGAAGCCCAGTTTTGTGGTTTCATGATCTTAAATATTTTGAACACTTTGTTTTACAAGAAATTTAAATATTTATAAGGATTAGTGTTTCATGCTAACTAAGCTTATTAACACACAAATTGCAACATTTACAAGGCCAGGATGCCGGAAAATGACATTGCATTACTTTATCTTCTCTATTCTTGGCATGAACACAAGTTCAGAGGTGAAAGTAGTGTTTGTTATTGTTTTAAATTCTACATAAGTCGTGGTTTAGACTCTTCACATAATAGTAACAGGTTAAAGAACTATATGTTAATGAACACAAAAATTAGTTATTTTAGGGTTTGATTGATAAAAGTTACTTCTTAAATTGAACTAACAGAGTAAAACAATAGAGTGACATTATGCAAAGTTACATGGAATGAGTTTTTAACACATTGCCTTTAGTATATAAAGATTCAGTTCAGTTCAGTTCAATTTAGTCACTTAGTCATGTCCGACTCTTTGTGACCCCACGGACTGCAGCATGCCAGACTTCCCTGTCCATCACCAACTCCCGAAGCCTGCTCAAACTCATGTCCATTGAGTCGGTGATGCCATCCAACCTTCTCATTCTCTGTCATTCCATTCTCCTCCCACCTTCAACTTTCCCAGCATCAAGGTCTTTTCTAGTGAGTCAGTTCTCCACATCAGGGGGCCAAATTATTGGAGCTTCAGTTTCAGTATCAGTCCTTTCAATGAATATCCAGGACTGATTCCTTTAGGATTGACTGATTGGATCTCCTTGCTATCCAAGGGAATCTCAAGAGTCTTCTCCAATACCGGAGTTAAAAAACATCAATTCTTTGGTGCTCAGCTTTCTTTATAATCCAGATCTCAGATGCATACATGACTACTGGAAAAACCATAGCTTTGACTAAACGGACCTTTGTTGGTAAAGGAATGTCTCTGCTTTTTAATATGCTGTCTAGGTTGGTCAAAGCTTTTCTTCCCAAGAGCAAGTGTCTTTTAATTTCATGGCCGCTGTCACCATCTGCAGTGATTTTGGAGCCCAAAAAGATAAAGTCTGTCACTCTTTCCATAGTTTCTTCATCTTTTTTGCCATGAGGTGATGGGACCAGATGCCATCATCTTTTCTGAATGTTGAATTTTAAGCCAACTTTTTCAGTCTCCTCTTTCACTTTCATCAAAAGGCTCTTTAGTTCTTCTTCAATTTCTGCCATAAGGGTGGTGTTGTCTGCATATCTGAGATTATTGATATTTCTCCCAGCAGTCTTGATTCTAGCTTGTGCTTCATCCAGCCCAGCATTTGGCATGATGTACTCTGCATATAAGTAAATAAGCAGGGTGACAATACACAGCCTTGACGTACTCCTTTTCTGATTGGGAACAAGTCTGTTGTTCCATGTCCAGTTCTAACTGTTGCTTCTGACCTGCACAGATTTCTCAAGAGGTAGGTCAGGTGGTCTGGTATTCCAGTCTCTTTAAGAATTTTCTGCAGTTTGTTGTGATCCACACAAAGGCTCTGGCGTAGTCAATAATGCAGAAGTAGATTTTTTTCCGGAACTATCTTGCTTTCTCGATGATCCAACGGATGTTGGCAATTTGAAAGATTTTCATACAAAGGCAGGTTTTATTACAAATCTTTTATTTTTAAAATTTACTTATAATAATCTCATTAATATGCAGTGATAAACGAAAAAGTTGAGCAAAGTGAAATAACTTACCTTTTAGGTTTACTTTCAACATTCTCTTTTCACCAAATTAAAATGAAATGGAAATAAATTTTCTGGAAGCTTCTAAACTAGAGTTTAGCCTCGTAGAAATCATGCTCCCTCTTCATCAAGTATTTTTCTTATTTCCATTGTAGGAATGAAACTCATTAACATATATAAACAGAATAAATCAAGGATTTCATATGGCAATACTGGTAATAGACTGTGGTCTGCGTTAATGTCTGTAGGGCTTGAAGTCACAGCCTCAGTCCCATAGAGGACCCTGATAATCAAATTAGTGGTGCTTACGGGGGATGATTGAAGGTAGGCGGAGAAGGGGACGACAGAGGATAAGATAATTGGAGGGCGTCACCAACTCAATGGACATGAGTTTGGGTAAACTACGGGAGTTGGTGATGGACAGGGAGGCCTGGCATACTACAGTCCATGGGGTCACAAAGAGTCAGAACTGAACGGGGACCCTAGCTGCCATGAGCAGGAGCATCCATGACAAGGTTTAGTTCAAAGTAAAACCAGCAAAGTTGAAGTTTTGGTTTTATAGCTTAATAAGAAGTCTTTTTAGAAATGTATGATTTTACAGAAATGTCCAAAGACCGGACTGATGGAGACAATGTTAGAAAAGCAAAATGTTCCTAATCAAGATCTTGAAGTCCAAGCTTATCACAGCATACTATTTATTGCCAGAGTAACATATTTTTCATGCAAAAATGCTCATAAATGATGTGAAATCCAGTGTTAGAATTCCAATTCTGGTCTTACAAATTCCCATCTCATAGCAGTACATCTGTTTATTAGGAGTTACCCCTGAATGTGAATGATTTCAGTCCTAAGTCACTGCACCTGTTGCCAGGAGGTATTTATTCCAATCACTGGCCTAAATCACAGAGAGTTACGCTTGACGTTTTATAGCTTGGGGAGGGGGGACTGTCTTTTCAAAATCATTTGTTTATAGTAGAGAAAATGGAGCAAAACAGTTTATTTTACTCCAAGTACCACTATTTGCCACTGTTCACATTTGCACAGCACAGAGCAGCAGCAATATTGATGTTTTGTTCACAGGGCCTCCCATAAGTTTTTTCTTAAATTGTCAGAATTGTAAGATGGATTGGATTATATTTTGTTTGTTGGGATGCTTACTTTTTTCTTTGTTGAAATAGAAATAGATTGAAATACAGCTTAGAATAAATGTCATAGTGTGATTAAAGAGCTTTAATTTGGACATTTCTTTATGCTGTTGATGTTGATTAAGCAAATTCGTTGACTACTTGACCATCAGAGAACAATTTCCTTTCTTGCCCTGCTTGCAGTAGGAGGCACCCAGCGTATCCTAACTATGTTCTTTCCAATGGTGGTCCCCAAACCTGCTGCTAATTGCCATTATCATTTGGATGCTCATTAAAATTACATTGAAGAACATGAATTTGGGAGCTGTAGTACTGGGGTTTCAAACCTTGATTCCATTCTTACTGATGTGTGATTTTGGAAAACATGATTTTTCGGTGCCATAATTTCCTCCTTTGTAAAATAGTAATAATAATACCTATCTTGTTTGGTTGTTTTGAGGATTTGTAGTCAGTAAATATTTGTAAAGTCCTTAAAGGGACTTCTAGTGATGATGGGATGAAGAGAGTAGCAGTTCCTCTTCCTGCAAACAAATATAAACCTGAACGAAATTGTCAACAACCGCATTTTAGGGTTTTAGAAATTAACCAGAGCCAAATAAGAAATCAGGAAGGATTTCTTTATGAAAAGCTGATAGAACTTGCAGTATACACAGTTGAAGTTTAAAGCCTTCTAGCCTTGGGCTGTCCTTACACCCCTTCCCCCTCCCACCCGCTGCCACATTCTTTGGCTACCTCATTGTGGTTAGTTTCATCAGAGAGGGCAGGTCTTGAAAATCTGACTGAACTGCCTGGAAGAGTTGGCTTGATTTAGAGTAGAGGGTGGAAACCCATGCCTAGGGGTAAAAGTAGTAAACACTGTGGAAAACAGATAGGGAAACCCCCTAGCTCTGCTAACCTGAGGTTGGGGTCCCCGTTGGGGAAACTGAGGATCAGTCTGAAGCATAACCAGGAAACCTTGGAAATGAAAGAGCCAAACAGGTTCTGTGCATTCTTGACTGACTAGAAAGCTATACACATAGCAGAGGAGATGTGAGGGGATGTTGCAGAAAGGAAAGAACCAAGACCGACTTGAAAAGCGCTTGAACTTTGAACAGTCTGCCTAACACACAGATCAATCATCAGAGGGTGGCGACCTTATTATGGGTTCATCGATTTTGTGCGGAAGTCTTTGCTCAATCATTGGCTGATCACTAAGCTATTCAGGGACAGTTGTAATCCATAGGAACTCAGGCTAGAAAATAAAAATAAGTTAAAATAACAATGACAGCAATAACAACAATGAACATAGACACAGCACCTTCTAGCTACAGGAGAAGTGTGCGTGTGTGTGTGCTCAGTCACTTCAGTCATGTCCAGCTCTTTGCTACTTTATGGACTGTAGCCCACCATGGGATTCTCCAGGCAAGAAAACTGGAGTGGGTTGCCATGTCCTCCTCCAGAGGATCTTCCAGCCCGGAGATTGAAGGGGATCGAATCCGTGTTTCCTGCATTGGCAGGTGGGTCTTTACTGCTGAGTCACCGGGAAGACAGGAGAAGACAGCAGATTAAATTCTGTCAGAACACTAAAAGGAAAGTAATATTAACAACATCAATTCTCAGGGGAAAGAAATTTAGAGTTGTTAACAGTGTATTATTTAACATGTTTAGTTTTCAAGAAACCCAACAAAATTTACAAGACAGGAGAAACAGGGAAGTTGACCCATACTGCAGAAAAAAAACATTCAATACAAACTACTACCTCTGATGTGGGCCCACACGTTAGATTTAGAAGATAAACATTTCATAGTGGCTATTATGAATATTTTCACAGATCAAAGGAAAACTATATTAGAGAGTTAAGAGGAAATATGATGATGACCTAACAAATATGTAATAAAGAAAACCTATTTTTAAAAAGCCTTGGAGAAATTCTTAACACATCTTAGTTATTATATCAGTGTGTTGCAAATAAATACATTTTCACCAAATACAGATATCCTATCTTCATCTGAACCCAGAGATTCAGATTCAGTAGGACTGGATTAGGGCTTGAAGATCTGTCTTTAAAAAAAAAAATACTTTCCAGGTGACTCTGATGCAAATTCATATTTGGGAGTCAGTCATATACTCCTAGCCAGTTATTTTAAAAATTGTTCTGAAAAATGCTCAATATAAAAAAGTAAAAGAAAGTATTAGTGGCTCAGTCATGTACAGCTCTTTGCAACCCCATGGACTGAACAAAATTGTCAACAACCACATTTTAGGGCTTTAGAAATTAACCAGAGCCAAATAAGAAATCAGGAAGGATTTCTTTATGAAAAGCTGATGGAACTTGCAGTACACACAGTTGAAGTTTAAAGCCAGGCTTTAAACTTACAGGCTCCTCTGTCTATGGAATTCTGCAATAATACTGGACTAGGTAGCCATTCCCATCTCCAGGGGGACTTTATCAACTCAGGGATCAAACCCAGGTCTTCTGCATTGCAAGCAGATAGATTCTTTACCATCTGAGGCACCAGGGAGGCTCCAAAACAACTCTGAACTCAAAGAAAGTGCAATTAAGATAAGGTGGTTACAACTCTGGTGATTTCTTCTTTTGACTCACTAAGTCTTTAGAGAGTGAAAGTCACTCAGTCATGTGCGATTCTTTGCAACCACATGGACTATGCAGTCCCTGGAATTCTCCAGGCCAGAATACTGGAGTGGGTAGCCTTTCCCTTTTCCGGGGGATTTTCCCAACTCAGGGATTGAACCCAGGTCTCCCACATTGCAGGCAGATTCTTTACCAGCTGAACCACAAGGGAAGCCCAAGAATACTGAAGTGGGTAGCCTATTCCTTCTCCAGGAGATCTTCCTGACCCAGGAATCGAACCAGGGTCTCCTGCATTGCAGGCAGATTCTTTACCAACTGAGCTATGAGGGACGTGCCCCTCTAAGTCATTAATGTGATATAAATAGCAATGTAGATACATGTTTTTAGGAGTAAGTTTTGTTCTGCCTTTTCACAAGCTTTACTTAGTGAAAATACTGAATTTTAAAAATTAATGTTAATTGCAATAGTTTTATTTAAGACTTTCCAAACTTCTTTGAAGTTCTTTGCTGGTTGAAAGAGTTTTAAGTTTTAAGCCATACCCCTTGAAGTGTACAGGACAATAGGGAGAAAAGGCCAAAGAAAGAGTAACAATTTACATTTTTCTTAAAAAATATATGCTTTCTGCCGTCCTCTGCCACCATGGTGCCTGTAAAAAAGCATGTGGTGAAGCAGGAAGCAGGTCTTGAAGTTTATTCTTGATGTACCCATCTTATAGAAGATGGAAGCATGGATGCTGCCAATTTCGAGCAATTTCGTCAGGAGAGAATCAAAGTGAATGGAAAAGCTGGGAATCTTGGTGGAGGTATTATAACAATAGAAAAAAGGAAAGCAAGTTCACTGTAACTTCCAAGGTGCCTTTTGGTTATGTGTAGTTGCTAACAACAAAGTTATGAATTGCTTTACTTTTAGATTAATTTTACTTTTGCATTAAAAAGTAAAATTTGCATTACTTTTTAGATTATTTAGAGGAGGAAGATGAGAATTAACACTCATTTATCTGGAATATTTTTATGAGTTCCTGAATAAAATTTAGGAACCCCCCAAAAAATTTATGTACGTTTTTCTTTTCATTTCATAATTGGCCATGTTTATTTTCTCTCTTCCAATAAATTTTTGATTAAAATAGTTAATCCAGAAAGATCTCTGCTTGTGGTTTATGTGTGTATGTGTGTTAGTTGCACGTTCATGTCTGACTCTTTGTGACTCCATGGACTGGGGCCAGCCAGGCTCCTATGTACATGGAATTCTCCAGGCAAGAATACTGGAGTGGGTTGTCATTTCCTTCTCCAGGGGATCTTCCCAACCCAGGGATTGAACCTGTGTCTTCCCACATTGCAGGCAGATTCTTTAGCATTTGAGCTACCTTGGCTAATTCATCTCAGGAGCTTTTGAGAGTTTTCATGGCAGTACATACAATCTACATTATTTGCCATTGTCCATCCTAGCTAACATTCTCATATATGTTTATGAGCAACAAATTTATTCATTAGCATGTATACTTGATTAAAAGGTGTTTGCTTGTTTTGAATCATAGATTGGTGAAATTTGATAGGACTTTGAAATGACTTTCATTCTTCAGAAAAAGAAATTAAAACTCATAAAAATAAAATGACTCAGCCAGGTTCACAAGTCTGACCCAGACACTGGTTCCAGTAGTCATGTATGAATATGACAGTTGGACTATAAAGAAAGCTGAGCGCCAAAGGATTGATGCTTTTGAACTGTGATGTTGGAGAAGACTCTTGACAGTCCCTTGAATTGCACGGAGATCCAACCAGTCCATCCTAAAGGAAATCAGTCCTGAATATTCATTGGAAGGACTGATGTTGAAGCTGAAACTCTAATACTTTGGCCACCTGATGTGGAGAACTGACTCATTTGAAAAGACCCTGATGCTGGGAAAGATTGAAGGTGGAGGAGAAGGGGCAATGGAGATGAGAAGGTTGGATGCCATCACAGACTCAATGGACATGAGTTTGAGCAGGCCCTGGGTGTTGGCGATGGACAGGGAAGCCTGGCGTGCTGCAGTCGATGGTGTTGCCTACTCAGACACACCTGAGTGACTGAACTGAACTGAACTGAACTATATATATGTCTATACTTGAGCAATGTAGATTTTGCTCTCTTGATAAGTTTATGGCACACATCACTGCATTTCCATAAATATAGTTTTCATCATTATCTATATGTTGTGTGAACCTTTAAAATAATTGTTTCCTGTCAGTTCACTAACATTTTTGATGAATTTCAGATGGTATGAAAAATTATAAAATAAATCTTGTTTATATTATCGACATGGAGGCTTGAAAAGTCACAGAATCCCTTTCTGTTCATGGCTGTTACTAAGAGCATGGGCTCTGGAATCTGAGAACCTCACCTGTGTTAAAATCTAACTCACAGTAAATCCTTGAAACCTTGAATGGCCTCCTATTTGATGCCTTAGTTTCATACTCTGTAAATTGGTATTATTATAGTAACTACTCCATTTCTTTTATTGTTGTAATTGTTGATGATGTTGGTGAGCATAAAAAAGGGTGATCCATAAAAAACATTTAGGGCAGTATCTAAACATTGTAATTGCTATATAAATGTTAGCCACTAAATATATTTCTTCAGATTTGTTTTTTATGAATATAAGTGTTTATCCATAGGATTTAAATCAAGTTAAATAAGATAATCTTCATAGACATCTCTCTTTTGAGAAATACTAATGAACCCCAGTAGTACCTAGAAAATAATAAATTGGCAGAATTTAAATATTTTTCTTGTTTTGAGGATACAGATAATTTTATTGATTATAGTTTATTTTTTCTCAATGCACATTCTGTTTTCACTGCCAAAGAAAATAGATTACACACTGTAATTAAAAAAATAGAAAACACATTGTAATTTATATTGTTTTAGACAAATACTAGTTGTTAAGTTTAGCAATTTGTTTTGACAGAATTTATTGGAATTATGTATCATGTACCAATCTAGGCACTAGAATTATAACTATCATCACAGTCTAGCAAGGAAGACATACATTAAAAATGAACGTAAAGCAGCACCATGTGGTAAAAAGTATTTAATACTATGAATAAAAAGTGTTTAATACTATAATATTAATAACATGTTACGTTAATACTATTTTAATAACAAGTAACTAAATAACAAGTATTTAATATTATGATGTCTTAAATCATTGTTCACCTGTTTTTGAGCAAGATTTTAGGAAAGAGAACACTTAACGATTTAGGACAATTAACATTGTAGTATTAAATAAATCAAGATTCACCATGAAGAATTCATTCCGTTCTATGCAGTGAAAGTATAAGTACCATTATCTTTTTTTTTCAGAAGACTCTGTATTGGAAATCTACATTAGTAAATTGTTTACATCTTTCAATTTTTTTCCTTTTCTTTTTCATACTTTACCTTTTTGGATGACTAATATTAAGGCTTAAAAATCTTTTACCTGAACTAACAGCCAGACTTCTGCCATTTTTCAAATATCTTTCAAAAGCAGAATAAAATTCACTTAGAATCATGACTATAATCCTGCAAACTATCATCAACAAAAATTAAAGCTGAACCACAGTGCTTCAGAATGAGTTCTATATTTTTGACAAATACTACAACTTATGAATTTTGACTCCAAGCCAGAATAACACGTTCTTACAATAACACGTTCTCATTTGTAATATTCTCTAAAAATATGATCTACAGGAATTACAATTACAAATCATCTCTGCTTTTAAAATATGCTCTGCTCCCAAATTTTATATGATGTCACTTGTTTGAATTTTCACACAGCATTTTTCGTCACACAAATAAGTGTCAGCTTCTGTCAGCTTCTTCATAGTATTGAATACTATGATGTTCATTGTCTTAAATCATAAGTGTTCGCTTTCCTAAATTCTTGCTCTCCCACCTGATTTTGAGCAAGACTTTAGGAAAGAGAACACTTAAGATTTAAGGCGAAGTGTCATAAGACCATAAATCTTCTTAGTAAAAACCTACTAAGGTTGATGTTTGCCTCAATCCTCTGAAGACTTTTGTGCTCTAAACTGTGTCCTTTTCATGTCTCTCCATTTCAATTACATTTTGTTTTCTCATTAGAACTGAGAACTCAGTCAGGTTTCAGAATTGCTCATTTCCTAAATGATACCAACGTGTGACCCAGTAATCCTTTTGCAGGATTATTTGCATCTTAGAAAGAAGATGCATGTTTGTTTATCCAGGACACTTAGTTTTGTTCATTTAGTGAGAGGTGTTGTACAGTAGTTAAAGCGAACAGATTTTTGAATTGGATTGACCTGGGCAGAACCTAGTTTTTCAACTTGAAGGTTTATGTTTTGGAACACTTTACTTCTTAATATCATTTTAATTTTTTTTCTAGTAAAAAGGGATGTGAGGGAAGGCTTATGTGATGTAAAATAATTTATAGAGATAAAAAATACTAAAATTAATGCTTATCTTTTATAACAGGAATGCTATAGATGGCAACAAGTTAGAGAACTGAAATAAGAAATTGGGTCAATGTAGAAGTTATGGCACCCCACTCCAGTACTCTTGCCTGGAAAATCCCATGGATGGAGGAGCCTGGTAGGCTGCAGTCCATGGGGTCGCTGAGGGTCAGACATGACTGAGCGACTTCACTTTTACTTTTCACTTTCATGCATTGGAGAAGGAAATGGCAACCCACTCCAGTGTTCTTGCCTGGAGAATCCCAGGGATGGGGGAGCCTGCTGGGCTGCCATCTATGGGGTCGCACAGAGTCAGACACGACTGAAGTGACTTAGCAGCTTAGCAGAAGTTTTTGGTGTGAACTGAAGAATGATTAAAATGTGTTCTTAAATGGAAGACTTTGGCCACCTGATGCAAAGAGCTGACTCACCTGAAAAGACCCTGATGTTGGGAAAGTTTGAAGGCAGGAGGAGAAGGGAACGACAGAGAATGAGGTGGTTAGATGGCATCACGGACTCAATGGACATGAGTTTGGGTTAACTCCAGGAGTTCGTGATGGACAGGGAGGCCTGGCGTGCTGCAGTTCATGGGTCGCAAAGAGTTAGACATGACTGAGTGACTGAACTGAACTGAAGACAAATGTATTTTAAGATAATCAACATAACAGCAATTAATATGTGTACATTAGCAACATAATATACACCATTGTCCTTTGTAACACAGCTTTGATTTCATTTATAAATCTAAGTGTTCCTTTATTAAATATTGCATTCTGTATTTGTTAATCTTGTCATTCTTTTTAAATTGATTGATCAAATGTGTTGTTTTGTTTGGATTTACTCAGAAAGAGCCACTTAGTTTCCAAATGTGACTAGGCTAATAAGAAAATACTTTATTAAAGTAATTTAAAATTCTTATAAAATGAATACTCTAGCTAAAGATATATTTTAAAAATCTAGAAATAAATTGCTGATTCATAGTTAAGATCCCAGCAATTAATTAATTAATGTATGAATGGATGGTTTGAAAAACATACTTTGTTTGATACCTCTCAGATATAGATGTGACTAATATTTCTTGAATATAATTTATTAAAATAATATACTTCATACATTAGTTCATTTTAACTTTTTTTTTTCTTTTTTAAGGTTTCAGCAGAGCAGCTTTACCATTTGGGTTAGTTCGTCGAGAATTATCCTGTGAAGGTTATTCTATAGATCTGCGATGTCCAGGCAGTGATGTTATAATGATTGAGAGTGCTAATTATGGTCGGACAGATGACAAGATTTGTGATGCTGACCCATTTCAGATGGAGAATACAGACTGCTACCTCCCAGATGCCTTCAAAATTATGACTCAAAGGTAAACGTTCATGTGTTAATATCCAATTTTAGCTACAACATCCAAATTAGTGAAAGTGTTATCATAATTCCATACTGGATGGATACTGTCCATATCTCAGCCTATTCATTAAACTGAGTTAGGGTTTCCTTACTAATGTTGATTTCCATTTTATATAGATTGACATATTTATACATCGACATAGATAATGACATAGACTCAATTATTATACATTTTTATATATCATACAATAAAGAGTAATCAAAATATAGTCTTGTTTTTTAAGACTTCAAAATTTTGAAATATTTTATAATATCAAGAATGTTTCAGTGTCTCTATCTTTAGCAGTAATTGCTTCTTAATTTTTTTAATGAGTAAACTTCATTTTTCAGCAAAAATTAGCAGAAGGTACACAGAATTATCATATTCCATTTGCACACATGTGCAACTTCCTTAACCATTTACATCCCGACATCCCTTACCACAGTGTTACATTTGTTACAATAGATGAGCTCACATTGACACATCATTATCACCCCAAATCCTCCGTTTGCATTAGGGTTCACTCTTGCTGTTGTACATTCTGTGGGTTTTGAAAAATTTATAGTGACCCTTATCTACCACTATAATATCATACAGAACATTTTGATCTAAAAATCCTGTGTCCCATCTACTCATTCCTCCCTCCATCTGCCCCTAGCAACCTCTGATCTTACTATTTTCTTAAAGTTTTGCCTCTTCTAGAATGTCGTATATATAGTTGGAATCATGCAGTATGTAACCTTTTCAGATTGGTTTCTTTCACATAGTAATATGCACTTAAGTTTCCTCCATGTCTTTTCATGGCTTAAAAGCTCATTTTTTTTAAAGTGTTAAATAATATTCCATAGTCTGGATGTACTCCGTTTATCCATTCACTTACTGAAGGACTTGTTGATTGCTTCCAAGTTTTGGCAATTAGGAATAAAGCTTCTATGAACATCTGTTCAGGTTTTTGTATGGACATAAGTTTTCTGTTCATTTGGGCAAGTACCAAGAAGCATCATTTGTTGGGTCTTATGGTAGGAGTGTATTTAGTTTTGTAAGAAACTGTCAAAATGTCTTTTAAAGTCGCTGTACCGTTTTTCATTCCCGTTGACAATGAATGAAGGGTGCGCCGTAGCTTCACCAACACTTATTGTTGTTAATGTTTTGCATGCAGTGAGTGCTTCCCAGGTGGCTCAGCAGTAAAGAATACACCTGCCAATGTCGGAGACACAGGAGACATAGGTTCTATGCCTGGGTCAGGAAGATAATCTGGAGGAAGAAATGGCAACTCACTCTTAGTATTCTTGCCTGATATTCCATGGACAGATGAGCCTGGCAGGCTGTAGTCCATGGGGTCGCAAAGAGTCAGACATAACTGAAGCCACTTAGCACATATGCATGCAATGACATATCATGTTGAACATCTCTGAATATACATACTCGCCATTTATTTATGTTTATTAGTGAAGTGTCTGTTCTGGTCCTTTCCACTTTTTTAATTGGGTTGTTTTCTTATTGTTTAGCTTTAAGAGATTTTTTATTTTTACTTTTAATTTTTTTTGGCTGTGCTGCAAGGCCTGCAGGACCACAGTTCCCCAACCAGGAATCGAATCCATGCATTCTGCTATGGAAGCATGGAGTGCCAACCGCTGGACCAGCAGAGAATTCCCTTTAAGAGTTTTTTTTTAATAAATATATTTTGGATAAGAATCCTTTATTACATATGTCTTTTGCAAATATTTCCTCTCAACCGATGACTTGTATTAATGCTCAGTTTTAAAAAAAGCAAACAAGATAAAAACAACACATTATGAAAGCTAAGAAAACTCAGTAGTGCTCATTCTCTCTCTCTCTCTTGATTGATAGACAGATAGATAGAAAATGGTGATAGTTTAGTCGTCAGGTCTTATCTGGCTCTTTGTGACTCCATGGACTATAGCCTGCTAAGCCCCTCTGTCCCAGGCAAGAATACGGGAGTGGGTAGCCATTTCCTTCTTCAGGAGATCTTCCTGACCCATGGATTGAACCTGGGTCTTGTATGTTGCAGGTGGATTCTATACTGACTGGGCCACCAGGAAAGCCAAGAGAGAAAATAGATAGAGATAGAGAGAGAATGGAAAGAAGGAAGGAAGGAAGATAGATGGAAAAAGAGAAGGAAAGAAGACAGAAAGACATTTGGGTAATATACAATTGGTTAATTTTGTGTTTTAAGATTGATGTACTGGAAAGTATTATAAACTATAAAACGTATGAATGGTATCTCTTAACTGGAGAGTTACCTTCCTACAAGTAAATGGAATATGAAAAACTGCTGCCAATGTTTATGGACTTTCTCTGCCATAACACAGATTACCTAATTCTTGGCATCTTTTTTTGTTTTGTTTAGTACTCGTGGCATCTTAATTAGAGTTTTCTTATATGTAAGATATTAAAAGAAGATTTAGTTATGATTGAACTAAGACAGTAATATCCAGCATTTCCTGTTATTTAGAACATAAAAGGAGAAGGCAATGGCAACCCACTCCAGTGCTTTTGCCTGGCAAACCCCATGGACAGAGGAGCCTGATGGGCTGCAGTCCATGGGGTCTCTAGGAGTCGGACACGACTGAGCAACTTCACTTTCACTTTCACTTTTATGCATTGGAGAAGGAAATGGCAACCCACTTCAGTGCTCTTGCCTGGAAAATCCCAGGGACAGGGGAGCCTGGTGGGCTGCCGTCTATGGGGTTGCACAGAGTCAGATACAACTGAAGTGACTTAGCAGCAGCAGCAGAACATAAAAACTGATGGAAAACAAGTTTGACAGAGTTTATTATACATTAATGATTTTGGATTTTTTAAGAAAAAATACTAGGAAAGCCCTTTATCTTTCTGTTCAAAGCCTTCACTCTCTCCTCCTGACTCTTCCTCCACTGAAAACAATCTTTTGTCCAGTTTTATAGCTTATATGCTGCTGCTGCTGCTGTGCTAAGTCGCCTCAGTCATGTCCGACTCTGTGTGACCCCATAGACGGCAGCCCACCAGGCTCCCCCATCCCTGGGCTTCTCCAGGCAAGAACACTGGAGTGTGTTTCCATTTCCTTCTCCAATGCATGAAAGTGAAAAGTGAAAGTGGAGTCACTCAGTTGTGTCCGAACTCTAGCGATCCCATAGACTGCAGCCTACTAGGCTCCTCCGCCCATGGGATTTTCCAGACAAGAGTACTGAAGTAGGTTGTCATAGTCTATCTTAAAGTAGAACAGTAGATTTTTGGGGTCTGATGAGTGTAGGCACAATGAAAACATCCAAATGTGATAAGAGCAATGAAGGAAATAACGGAAAAACTATTTTTTAAAAAATCCAGTCCCTAAGAATATGGGTACAAATTGTTGTAAAATCTCTAATTTCATACAGAATACATATTAACATATTTTTATTGATAGCACATTTTAGTAAGTAGGTTTTTTTGTTAATGTTGATACTGATCAAGATATTTTTAATAAACAAGAGAATATATAATACTTCTGAAAGATTTCCATCAAAATGTTTTTATTATTAGTTTGAAAACAGTAGTTATTAAAAAAAGGTAAAATCTTATTTGCAGAAATGGCACTGCATAAATGTTGCTTTTTTTTTTGCACAAAAGTCCTTTATAGACTATGTTAGATTTGAAATCTAGCTTGTGAAACAAACTGCAAAACATAATTTACCTTCTTTGGAGGAATGAATTCTGTGCTCCAATAAGATAGTAATAGAACAATTTGCACATAGCATTTCAAAAATTGGGAACCGCCTATATTAGGTGGACATTTACATGTTGATTCTACTGTTCAGTGGTAGTGATATGAGATGAACATCTAAAATTATGCCAGAGAGAAATAGGAAGTGAAAAATGATTATGTATAATTACATATTTTTATTAGCCTGGCAGGCAAAAAGCAGTGGGAGTTAGTACAAAGAGAATCTGAAAGACCTGGCTCTGAGGAATTGTACATTGTAGGTAACTTTTGTTTATGAGTTTATACATTTAAATACATGGTTGAGTATCTATCACAACACATAAGCCTTATCCTACTTCTAAATATAAATATAATGACATGTTATAGTAAATGTACAAAATAAGATAGCAAGTAATTTTCATTGTTTTATTATATTATAAAAGCAGGGCTACTTTTTTACAGTACTTTTTTTTTTTTTTTTTAATTTTCACTGGGCTGGGTCTTTGTTGCTGGTTGAACTTTTTTCTCTGGTTGTGGCAAGCAGGAGCTACTCTTTAGTTGCAGTGCATGGGCCTCTCATTTCAGTGGCTGCTCTTGTTGCAGAGAACAGGCTCTAGAGCATGGGCTCAGTAGTTGTGGCACATGGATTTAGTTGCCCCATGGCCTGTGGAATCTCCCTGGAACAGAGATCGAACCCATGTCTCCTGCATTAGCAGGCAAATTGTTTACCACTAAGCCACCAGGGAAACCCTGATGACACATTTTAATGAAACTAAAATTTGTGCATATTTAAATCCTGTGAAAGGGTACTGCTGTCTCCTTGTTAGGAAAATTTCTAATCAATTTATGGTATATTAGTGAAAATAAAGAGTTCTAACACTGCCTATAGAAACTCTATTTTTAATTTGTTTTATTATATTAGTGGCTTTGCTGCTGCTGCTGCTAAGTCGCTTCAGTCGTGTCCGACTCTGTGCGACCCCATAGACGGCAGCCTACCAGGCTCCCCATCCCTGGGATTCTCCAGGCAAGAACACTGGAGTGGGTTGCCATGTCCTTCTCCAATGCATGAAAGTGAAAAGTGAAAGTGAAGTCGCGCAGTCATGTCCGACTCTTCACGACCCCATGGACTGCAGCCTACCAGGCTCCTCCATCTATGGGACTTTCCAGGCAAGAGTACTGGAGTGGGTTGCCATTGCCTTCTCCAATTAGTGGCTTTATAACTATGTAATCAACACAGTGACGATTAAAATGTTAACATTTTATTGACAAGGAATACAGTGTTAAGATGACTTAAATAATGAGTTTCACAGTGATAATTTATCTGTACTCCATTCTGTGTTTGTTAGATTAAAAACCCTAAAGGAAGTCTACCATATCTGATTGTTACATAGTTTCAAATAACTGTGAGAAAAATAGGTAGACAATATTTTTGCAACTGAAATATTACAGAATAAGTATTGACTATGTAGAATACTTGTCCCTTTTTAAAGATATTCTTTCAGTATTTACAAATAAAGTAAGAGCTTTTTCACCAAATCCTAATAATTTGGCAAAAATTTTCCACTTATAATCATCAAAAGATATGTTAATAATTTTTAAAATCAGACTTTTTTTCTTTAATGTGGGAAATTCCTTTTTGGAAAGATTTTTTTTTTCTATTGTATTTGAAACTCCCCACTTTTTGCATATAATAATAGATAACACAGGAATTTCAATGCCATGTAAATATGTTTATATTTTACTTCAAGGCTTTCCTACCTGCCTTCCTCACTGTCATCACTTCACCAGTTAAGAGTCAACTAAATAAATACACTTGTAATTCTTTGTGGTAAAAGTATTAATAATTGTTATTTATTCTCCATTTTATATTTCCTGCTTATTTAAAACTATGCAACCAAGGCTTTTTTAGTAACTAATTCTGTTATCTTTTAAGTATATTGAATGGCTTATCCTGAAAAGTAAGAAATAAAACTCTTTCTTAAATGATAAGTGTTTTAATACTGTATAAAATAATCACCATTAGAGATAATTTTAGCACTGTGAAGATAATTGTTGTGAGTTCACTTAAATATGAAATAGTTTCAACACTTTGAATTCATTAAGGCAAATAAAACAAAAACCCTCTTACTACTCATCAAATACTCGAAAGCATTTGGTGAATAAGTAAATTAGAATTTTGCTAAAAATAGTGTTTGTTTGTAGCATTGGGTACAATCTAGTTAAAGCGATGTGCTAAATTTGTTTCTAAGTTACTCTTTTGTTAATTTTTTATAACTGTCTCTGTTCATTTCTTCACTCTAAGAATTTGCCAGTTCTCATCCAGGTAGTCTGTTGCCTTAGATTATGGTTTGCAGTTGCCCTTAACGTTTGTTTTAGCACTCTGGTCAAGAGATCGGAAAGTGAGAAAGCATGTAAATGTTTACTGCATTTAAAAAAAATAATAAATATTGGGTTAATGGGCATGCTGCTGCTGCTGCTAAGTCGCTTCAGTCGTGTCCAACTCTGTGCTACCCCATAGACGGCAGCCCACCAGGCTCCCCTGTCCCTGGGATTCTCCAGGCAAGAACACTGGAGTGTGTTGCCATTTTCTTCTCCAATGTATGAAAGTGAAATGTGAAAGTGAAGTCGTTCAGTCATGTCTGACTCTTAGCGACCTCATGGACTGCAGCCTACCAGGCTCCTCCGTCCATGGGATTTTCCAGGCCAGAGTACTGGAGTGGGGTGCCATTGCCTTCTCCAAATGGGCATAGGTAGGTTCAGTTTTTCAGAATCTGAACTCATACTATTAGATGTACATCAGTGTACCCTTCTCATTGCAGAGAGGTTCTAAAAGTCATCTGTACCGCCCTTGAGAATATGGTAAAAATATTCCTCAGTTTTTCCCTGTGGTGGGAAAGGTATATTTTGGGTAACTGATTCCAAGATAAGTCCTTTTGTTTGTGTGGAAATTACCCAAGGAAAGTAAAATAGTGCCCTAGGCTTAGGGAACTAGCCTGATACTTTTTAAGATTTTAGCCAATTTTTTTAAGCCCACTTATGGATACCAACTGGATAGAATCTCATAGAACAACTTCAGTAGGTCTCTTATTAAATAAAATTGATTATATTTTTGGTTGTTAAACTACCAATTTAAATTCCTCTAAGTTGGGAAACCTGGTGGAATATAAATAAGTAGTTAAGCGATCCATTGTTAATACAGATCTGGCACTCAAAAGAGTGTTGAAAGAAGAACATACATATGAAGCAAACATAAATGTAAGGTTGGTAGTTTTAGCTGAATAGATGACAGTACAGAGGTTATGCAGTTGGTATGTGCAAAAGCTCTAGAGAACCCCTACACTTAAGGGGAAAAGGTAAAGATACCATCTAGGAAACCAGAATGAGAACAGGAGGGTAATGTCTCATAGTGAAGTGAAGTGAAGTCGCTCAGTTGTGTCCAACTCTTCGTGACTCCATGGACTGTTGCCTACCAGGCTCCTCAGGTGACAGTCCATGGAGTTTTTCAGGTAAGAGTACTGGAGTGGGTTGCCATTTCCTTCTCTAGGGGATCTTCCCGACGCAGGGATCGAATCTGGGTCTCCTGCATTGCAGGTAGACGCTTTACCATCTAAGCCACAAGACAGCACTAAAGTGTAAGAGAGATTCATTTTTTCCCCTGTTGATGCTGAAGAATTTTATTCTACTTAAATAAAAGAACATATTAGGATTTTCAGGATAGGAGAGTTTCAGCATGGAAATCGGCAAAGTAGCATTCAGCCTTGCATAGACCAGAAGAATTAGGTACTACTCTACAGTCACAGGCATCCAAGAAAGGAATAAACACTAGATTAATGAAGTAGGAGTACAGTTCAGAGATTCTTAACTTAAGGGAAAAAAGTCTAACTTTTTGAACATGGGAACAATTTAATAAATTAAGTAAGAGACAAAACTGATTTCAGAGCCTAGATCTTGTCTAAAAAGTTTGGGATGATGAAAGTAAGCTTGATGAGTAGGGACCAGATTAATGTATTCCCATCCTGTACTCCATTCAATAACTTCTGTATCCTTGAATTTTCTTCTTTTAAACTTTTCAATGCCCCAACCTATTATCTTTAAATATGATAATTGCATTTTAACATTGTTAATACAATAGCAATTCAAACGGTGATGATTTCTTGTGTGCATGTGCATTTGATAAAAGGTGTCATTTTATATATATGTGCATTACTTTTTTGTTTTCTGTTCCATGATTCTTCAGTTATAGTAGGTCATAGAATGAGACTGAAAAAATGCGCACATTGACTTTTTCACCTCTCTTCTTGCTATGAAGCAGGACAGACAACTAGGGACCCTTTTTATGAAGGAAAAAACGTAGCCCATTGCTTCTATTTTAAGAGAGTTATTGAATAACAGATTGTTGGAACTGCTGAGAAATTTGGGACTCATCATACTGTAGTTCTCTCATTTCACACTGAAAAGTCAACTGTCATTGTAGTCAAAGCACTCATTCACATTTGTAGCACATATATTCTCCTCACTTATTTTTAAAATATCTTTGGGAAGAAATGGGCAATATGATACCCTCTTTTTACTTTGTGAACCTTGAAAAAGGTTGAATTATTCATCTCAGAGGCTAAAACCTCAAAGTATCTATCTATACCTGGAACCTCATTAATATCCTAGTTGCATGAAAATTGATTTTAAATAATATTTAATAATCATTTTAAAATAATTCTGTTATCTAGGATTTGTATATATACTTCTATTTTCAAGTATACTAACAGATACTGTGTATAAAATATTTAAAGAAAGGAGATACTTAAATGCACACATAGTTCCACACAAAACCCTCGTATGACAACTGATGGATGTTAGAAGATTGTCAGAAGTTAAACAAGAAAATTCATTAAATTCCAGTTGCAGTTCTACAAGTGTTCTCTGGCTAACTTCATGATTATAGATTTCAGTGTAGGCATGCTCTCCTTGACATAAAACCCTTTCCAATTTTATACTGATGGTTCAGTCTTTATAAAGAAACTTTATGTGCAAGGCAGAGCTATATGAAGGAGGTTTTATTTCTTTGTTCCCTGATCTCTTTATAGGTATTGATAAACTTAAAACCTGTCTAAGATATTTATATCCCTTTCATATTAATTTTTAGTGGGAAAAATTAGCTAAATCTGCCTTATCTAATTCGATGTTTTATAATATTTTAGGGGTTGGCATATTTTATTTTTGTATTATTATCCATACTTGCTAGTCAGGGGTACCCTTCTCTTGCTTCAGATCAGATCAGTCGCTCAGTGGTGTCCGACTCTTTGCGACCCCATGAATCGCAGCACGCCAGGCCTCCCTGTCCATCACCAACTACCGGAGTTCACACAGACTCATGTCCATCGAGTCAGTGAAGCCATCCAGCCATCTCATCCTCTGTCGTCCCCTTCTCCTCTTGCCCCCAATCCCTCCCAGCATCAGAGTCTTTTCCAATGAGTCAACTCTTCGCATGAGGTGGCCAAAGCACTGGAGTTTCAGCTTTAGCATCATTCCTTCCAAAGAAATCCCAGGGCTGATCTCCTTCAGAATGGACTGGTTGGATCTCCTTGCAGTCCAGGGGACTCTCAAGAGTCTTCTCCAACACCACAGTTCCAAAGCATCAATTCTTCGTGCTCAGCCTTCTTCACAGTCCAACTCTCACATCTATACTTGACCACAGGAAAAACCATAGCCTTGACTAGACGAACCTTTGTTGGCAAAGTAATGTCTCTGCTTTTGAATATGCTATCTAGGTTGGTCATAACTTTCCTTCCAAGGAGTAAGCGTCTTTTAATTTCATGGCTTTCTCTTGCTTAGTATATTTATTCAGTGAACCTATTCATTCTCATAGGGTTTAAGCCTGCATTTCTGAGAAACTGCAGTCTTACCTTTATGCTGTTTATCCTAAGTGTTTTTATCTGTGGTGTCAAGTTTATCAACCGTTTTACATTAAGATAAAATGCATGTGGGGAAAAATAAATTAATACTACTAACTCATCATCTATGTGATGTATTTAGGTTATTTTCTGTTGAGTGATGGATTTGCGCTAATTCTTTCTCTCTTGGCTTAGTTTGTTTTAAGACATCTAAATGGAATTACAAACACCTCTCTTTGTCCAAGGATTGGGAGGTTACAATACAAACTCTTGAACCTTAGTACAGTAAATAACCATTAAAGCTGTTACTGATATATCTAATTGAACACATTCTTTGCATGTCACTTCAGTTCAGTTCAGCTGCTCAGTCGTGTCCAATTCTTTACGACCCCATGAATCGCAGCACGCCAGGCCTCCCTGTCCATCACCAACTCCCAGAGTTCACTCAAACTCCCGTCTGTCGAGTCGGTGATGCCATCCAGCCTTCTCATCCTCTGTTGTCCCCTTCTCCTCCTGCCCCCAATCCCTCCCAGCATCAGAGTCTTTTCCAATGAGTCAACTCTTCGCATGAGGTGGCCAAAGTACTGGAGTTTCAGCTTTAGCATCATTCCTTCCAAAGAAATCCCAGGGCTGATCTCCTTCAGAATGGACTGGTTGGATCTCCTTGCAGTCCAAGGGACTTCTCAAGAGTCTTCTCCAACACCACAGTTCAAAAGTTCTTTGGCGCTCAGCTGTCTATATAGTCCAGCTCTCACATCCATACATGACTACTGGAAAAACCAAGCTTTGACTAGACTGACCTTTGTCGGTAAAGTAATGTCTTTTCTTCCAGGAAGCAAGCATCTTAATTTCATGGCTGCAGTCACCATCTACAGTGATTTTGGAGCCCAAAAAGATAAAGTCTGTCACTGTTTCCATTGTTTCCCCATCTGTTTGTCATGAAGTGATAGAACTGGATGCCATGATCTTAGTTTTCTGAATGTTGAGTTTTAAGTCAAGTTTTTCACTCTCCTCTTTCACTTTCATCAAGAGGCTCTTTGGTGGAAGGTCAGATATCATATTACAATTTGAATGTGTCCTATGGGACATGTAATATATGTCAGGTGGTAGAGGAATAATGTTTAAAATGTATGGAATCGAAAGCTAGAATATAAAATTCTTTTAGTCATTAAATGTGTAAAACTGCAAGCGGGAGATTTGGTTCTTATTGCTAACTAATCAAAACTGAAGTTCTTTTCTGTATATTTTTCCTGGATTATATACAGAACATAGAGAACAGATCAAAGGTAGTATGTACAATTATAAATGCACCATACTGTTCTCTTTTTTTAATGACTATCATATAAAACAAAATCTATCAGAATACCTGTGTTTGTGGAGCACAGACTATTAGCATTTCAATGAATATGAGCACATTGTAGGTGTTTACTTAATGTATCCAAACCATTAATAATGAAAAATAAATTTTGATCCGCAGTTTAGATGGAAAAGAAAAATTATAGAAAGTAATACTATGAAATTGTGAAGAGACGTTCTTGAGATATTTGGTGAAAAAAATATTAAGGAAAGTATTTTAAATGAATGGAAAGCAATTAAATTATTAAAATGTTATTTTAGTTTTCTGTGGTTTGTTACTGTGATACTTGTAGGCTTTTAAAAATTAGTGATGTTTGTTGTGCTTTCCCTTTTTTTCCTAAATAATTATTCACTTTGGTACTGTATTTTCTACTTGTAATTTTTTTCTTAAAGTGGTAACCCTGTTTTATAAGATGTAGACCTTATATATAAACTAGAATCCACTCCTATTTTTATTTATAATGTGTTACTAGAAATTGGCACACTTTTCCACTATACAGTCTTAGGTTAATGTGTGCATTTCAGGATATTTCTTTCTTTTTAATTGTATTTTATTTTGTCTCCTTTATATTCCAAAGATTTAGGGTTTGAAAGGAGAAATTGAAAAGTTACAATTTTAACAAATCAGTTTATTAATTTAATTAAGTAGATAGCAAAATATGTATTCATTCAATAAAAGGGCTGAGATAGGAAAACATTAACATTTTTACATTTTTTGTTAAATGCTTGGTTTGAAGCATTTCTATTATAATATAAACTAAGGGAGTTTTAAGCTATATGAGGTTTAAACAAGCACTCAAGAAATTATACTAATGGGCTTTGTTTTTATATTTTCTTTCCACTGTCCAGTTTCCCAGTTTCGGAAATTTCCTTCACCCCCACTTCCGACCCCTATTAAAACCTTTATGTAACAGAAAACATAATTTTTAAATTATGATGATTTCATAGTAATCATTAAATGATTAATAATGATTTCAGTGGATTTCTATAACATCATCAAAAATCTTTTGATAAATCCAAGGTTTGTTTTTAGTTTTACTCTCAGAACTTTTCAAAACAATACAACAAGAGGATGGAAGAGAATGAATTCTGAATTTTCTATCACATTTAAAAATTTTCTCATTTTATTCCACACATTAAATTATTTTATGACACAGTCCTAAGATGTTATCATTGTTAATTAATGGAATTCTGTGTATATAATCTGAAAGACTGTTTATAAGTAACTTTTGAAGTCTAGCTGCAAGTTATTGTGTGGGTGAGTCTATACCTTTTAAAACTGTATATAATCAGGTATGTTGGGTCGAGATATAGATTATGGTCGTTGCAAATATATTATCTGATGCTTTGGTTTAGAACCTTTATATGTGCATTTCAGTTTCTTTCAACCCTTGACAAGTAGACCTTTATTAAGCTGTGATGATTACTGAATATGAAATGTAACCAAGATTATTTTTATTCAAATATAATTTAAATATTCATCAAAGAGAAGTTATGCTTGAGACTGACAGAGACTGTTAACATCAAAAAATATAATTAACTGCATTGGGTATCATGAAGCAGAGTTAGCCAAATAGCCGAGAGGTGTAATTGCTCTAGAGTTTGAGAAGCATTGGTTTTATTTTATGCTGTAGCTGTGGAATTAATAGTAATGTGGTTTCCTATGTGGGCCAATTAAAAACTGCCTGTTAAGGTTCATTGCTCCATAGGAAACCCATTGAATATCGCTTAGTAAACAGGATTGACATGTCAGTGTGTACAAGAAGATAAAATACAATAAAAACCATGAAAATGAGAAGTGGTAGTAAAAGAACTGTTTTTGCAAACAGTCCATTAAACTCTTTACAGTTACAGCATTGCAGTGGATATTATGGTATGCCCCCTAGATTCCCGCTTCAGACCAGGCCATTTTCCCCCTCAGCTGCCAAGGGAGTTGCCTGCAGAGGGGCTCAAAGTGAGTCCCTGCCCAGGAACTGCCATGGGCTAAAGGGATATAAATCCTTCTCCCTAGAGGAAGTCCACTGAATGCCAGAGTGCCAAAGGTTGGCTTCCTCATTTTTGCTGCATTTTAACACATTCCTGAAGAGCTCTCCCAACCTCAGAGCTCCCACCCTGAGGAATTTGCTAGGCCTTTATTTGCAGCCAAATTGTACTTCTCAGACTACCTAATCCTGCTTCACTTAAGGCTTCACTGATAGTTCTAAGGACATGATAAGCATCTCAGAGACTGTGGCTCAAATTTTGCTTCCCGTGTTACCCAACCTAAGAAAGGTAGTAATAGTAATTATTAAAAACAAGTCCTATTAGTGGTATTGGTTACAGATATTAAAGAAGTCTGACAATTAAAAACTAAAACAGTTTAAACCACATTTTAAAAATGCCCAATTCATGTCTAAAACATGACATTTTACATTCTAAAGTTTATCTTTTGTCATCTTGTCCTTTTTTTTTAATAAAGATAATATTCTGACCTATGTGATGCTATTCTGCGTTTTAGTTGAATACAAAAGGAAAGTATTACTGATTGAACCCAGAAGATTTTTTTGTTGTCCAGGATGTAGGGATGTAAAAGTGGGCAGACATTCTAATGGTATCTTGACAGTAATGAAGGTGCTAAAATGGAAGAGCTAAAGGGTCAAAGATAAGAGCAGTAGCAAGATCTTCCAGTGTTTCTTTTTCATAATAATGACATCAAGTATATTTAATAAACTATTACTTCCAACAAAATATGTAGTGTTATGTGTGAATGTACTATTTTAAGTATTAGACTACTTTTTGTAAATAAAAATAATTCTAAAACTGGCTATAAAATGTGCAACTTCAGATACAGATTTACAGATAATCTTGTATTTAGCTGTATTTTTTGTAAGACATTAAAATCCAAAAATAGCAGTAGATTTTATTTTTTTTAATTTAAATTTATTTATTTTAATTGGAGGCTAATTACTTTACAATATTGTATTGGTTTTGCCATACATCAACATAAATCCGCCACGGGTATACACATGTTCCCCATCCTGAGCCCCCCCTCCCACCTCCCTCCCCGTACCATCCCTCTGGGTCATCCCAGTGCACCAGCCCCAAGCATCCTGTCGAACCTGGACTGGCAATTCCTTTCTTACATGATATTATACATGTTTCAATGCCATTCTCCCAATCATCCCACCCTTTCCCTCTCCCACAGAGTCCAAAAGACTGTTCTATATATCTGTGTCTCTTTTGCTGTCTCGCATACAGGGTTATCATTACCATTTTCTAAATTCCATATATATGCGTTAGTATTACTGTATTGGTATTTTTCTTTCTGGCTTACCTCACTCTGTATAATAGGCTCCAGTTTCATCCACCTCATTTTAATGTGTACAATATAATTAGGTAGATATTTTATCTTTAATCTGCAGTGATAAAGGTGTTTTCCTGGTCATTCATTGTTGAGTATGCTTACCCTGTTTATATCTGTGGCCTAAGAGGGCATGTTAGCTTTCAGAAGAGCAGTGTTGCTGTTTCACAGCACACAGCCCTGTACTCCCAAAGCCTTTACATGGTGTTAGTGGTATTTAAAACTCTTGAGTCTAACATTTTATAGGTCATGATGATCTGAGCTTTCATGATAATCTGAGCTTTCATGATGAACTGAGCTTTCACGATGAACTGAGCTTAGTTACTGATATGAAGCTAATTTAGGCTAGGAATGTTACATGGAATGGAAGCCTTCTGCCTTCAACTGTTAGAAACTTAAGCAAACCATGTAAATCAGAGTTTTACATGGTTATAGAACTATGCTTCACTTCTGAAAATTATCTTTCATTCATTGATTTATGCTTCCAAATAATTACTGAGTTGTGTGGTGGGCAAACTAATGTGTCAAACACGCTAAGATATTTGGGAACAATTGGTAAGAATATATATATTTTTAAGTGTACACACTGGCGTTTCTGAAGTCAGTACATTTTAGAATAAAGCACAGTGCTAGCCATGTGGTTCAAAGATGCTTAAAGCATATGCTCCCCCTTCCAAGATATTGTAATCTGTAAAGAAGATGAGATACATACAGAAATCACTCTGATACCTCAGATAGCACAGTAGATTTCTAAAAACTGATAGAGAAAGGAAAGTGATGTGCAATGTAGTGAGGTAGGAAAATGTTGAGGGAGTACTGAGTAGGTCTATTAAAGGAGTTATACAACTTCTGTCCTCACTTTTTTAAACTTTCTCACACCGCATCTTATTAATGTTCTCCTTCCTTTGGGGTATTCTAAATTCTCTTCTTGCAATTAGACTACAGAGGAAAGGATTTTTCAAAGATTGGGTTCTTTATATATTTCTTAAAATTAAATAGTTACATAAAATATTATATTTAAAATTTTAAACTCTGTAATATAGAAAAATAGCACTAGGGTTTTAAGCCCTTCATATGGACTCTGAGAACAACAAAGTTTCACTTACAGAGAATGGTAAAACATAATTTCATATCCATATGTTTATTTTCTGCTTCTTAGATTTTGTTTGGATGTGGTATAATAAGTGTATAACTGTGCTTTCAAAATTGTAGGTAATTCTGTAACTGGGGTATAGCAGCAGATAATGTCTTGTATTACTGTTTCTAGTACTGGAACCACCAGTGGATATAAAATTATCTTTTCCTTCCTTCCATCCTTTCTTTCTTTCTATCAGTTTAGGTATCTATCATTTATCTATCTGATTTTAGGTAATTTTTTGCCTTTGTGACTGAGATGTAGCAGAGGGCACTTGCCTTGATCTGTGCTTTTTTAAAAAATGAGCACTTTTGGTAATACACTGTAGACTGAATGCTTATGGGTAGGTGTTCGGTTATCGAGAATGCCATCAGCAATGCCTTGTTGCTTTCTTATCAGCTACTTCCTGCTGTCAGCTTGGCACTTCTTTCAATAGAAAAGGATTTGCATCAAATGTAATGCCTTATTATATACAGCTAACATGGGGTTTTTAATTGTGCAAACACAGGAGACTCCTGCAGTGATAGTCAATTTGATAAAAGGATTAGATTATGAATATTTTGTCATGATTAAAGATTAGTTCTGATTTATCAGAAGTAAGCCAGTGAAATTTGCCATATATTTATCAGTTAGGTGAGACTCCATTAATTTTGAGAGTGTATGAACCACAGAGTATCCACCTCTTTATAATTCTCTGATGAATTTGATTGTTTATATTCAGATTATGGGTATTAAAGATTGTTTTTAGCCTTCTGCACCTGCTCTACTGCTGAGTATCCCATGAATCTGTGGTTCCAGGCTTTTGTTTTTATTGTTTTTCATCTCTTGTCTTACAGAATACTTAGGTAAACATCTCTACAAAATTTCTGCAGTTTTTATTAATGTAAATGACATTAGTATGTACCAACAGGAGATATTCAGTTGTTCCTTCAATTAAAAAACCCTCAGTAAAACATAGAGGGATGAGAATTCCAATTTAGGAAGTAGTTACTGAGTGAGCACTTTTTGCCCTAAATAGGACTAGGCATTCCAAGGAATTTAAAAGAAGCCTAACAACATCTAACTGAGGAGATAAGACTAGGGTCCTAGAAACAGCTGAAGGCATTCATGGTATGAGAACTGATACAATGAAGTGCCTAACACTCTTTGGGGGTATTTGAAAAAGAATATAAACAAAAACATAAGGAGTTTACAGCTTAATTTTAAACATGGAAAATACTGGTGAGTTAAATAACAATTTTATACAAAATATAGAATAGAGCCACAAAGCAGAATATGATTAATTGCCAAATTAATTATATAGACAGTTACTGCCATAGGGAAAGGAGAGAAAGATCACTTCAGGTTCGTGTAAATGGGGAAGAATTGAATACTGTTTGGCCAGAATAGTTGATGTGCTAGCCTTTTCTTCCTCTTCCTTAGCAGATGCTTCTTGCAAATGTGTGTTTCTTCTTTGGCTTGCATTAAGGGCATCACTGTGAGTTGGAATATAGGAGATGCTCAGACTATTAGTCTGGTGTCCTCAGTTCAAAAAATGCTCTACCCTCAGAGAAAAGATTCTTCAAATGGTTCTTCCATAAAGGAAAAATAGCTCAAGAAGTGTATAGACAGTGTTTTCTGTGAGAATTCAGTTCAGATGCATCTTTTTAAATTAGAATAACATAAGGATAACAAGATTATGTTTTTTATCAGGCACAAAGTTAGACCACATAATTAATAAAAAAGATTCATGACTTGCAGAATAATTGCATAGCATTTTGTTTTCCGAGAGTTATCCCTTTGTTGACCATTAACACAATGTATTTCCCTGTCCTCCAGCATTAATGTATCAGTTCAGTTCATATTATTAAGATACTGCTCACTTTTGCTTTTTCATCCCCCTTTTACACAATACATTTCTATATACTTTTTATAAGCTTTATAAGTTGCATGAGGAAAATAAATTACTGTAAAATAAAAGTAATAAAAAGTGCATTTAACTGAAAAACAAGTTTGATGAGGAAAGAATGTACTAAAAGTTGTGAAAGATTTCTTACTGAAAGAATTCATTTTGGGTAAAGAACAGCAGTGCTTTCTTGCCTCTTGATTAAAAAAAAAAAATGAGCACTTACAGAATGTAGTCATTTTAATAAAAAACAAAAAAAAATTTCCTGAGTCAATTTTAAATACTTTAACAAAAATTGTATTTTTTGACATTACTTTTGCATAGATAGTAGATTTTTTAAAGCCACATCACCAAAAGTCTTATGAATTTGTTTCTGTGCTTTCATTTTGATTACATAGGAAGTTGTGTGAACATTAGCTGCTGTGCTGTAATCAAAGTGAGGTCTGTAAAAGAAGAAATTTATTAGCTGTCAATTAGACTAGAGATGAATTTCTTTTATATGCAGAGATTTATAATACTGAATAAATGACATCTCATGAAACATCTTAGGAGGCAGAAAAAAATATTTATGGCATAATTTTCCTCTTTGTCAAAATCACATCTAAACCAAGGGTGTTATCTTTAAGGTGAATTTAAAATAGGAACAACAAAAATCTAGTTTACGCAATTTTGCCCTCTAAAACTCCTTTTAGTTGCATGTTCTTTTGCATTATTTCAAACTCTAATCCTCTGAGCGGGCAATTAACAGACCAGAAAAGCCATTTGTGGAAAAGAAGAGCCATAAGGGTGAAAATATTTCTTCACGGAATGATCTTTAAGAAGTAAATAATTACAGAAGGCAAAGATTTTGGATGACCAGTCTAAATCTGAGGATAATTAGAAGGAATAGAGTATGAAAATCAAAATGCTTGAAATATACAACAATTCTCATATCATAACAAGACTAATTAAATATTTAGGAACCAAAAATCCCCTCACAATTTGAGGAAAAATAACCCATGACAAAAGGGTCTGTAACTTTGCAGATAATTAGCAAGGGTTATAGAAAGGAAAAACATCATAGATTGGCTCCAAGGCTCTGCAAGGTCATGTCTTATTATGCTGTGTCTTTTATATGGTCTGGTAACAAGTTTCTTGCTAATTTAATCTAACTAGGTCATCCCATAGTGATTTCCCATTTCCCTTGTTAAAAAAATGTGATAGCTTCTGCACGTACAAACTATAGTAGGTTAACATTTTTATAAATAATTGTTCTTAATTGATACAGGTCATAATTTTTTGAATTATTAAAAGCAGAGGTCTTGAAAATTTGGACTCAGAAGCAGTATTTTTAAAGTACTTCAAATATTTATAGTTTTTATCCTCACTTAAATTATCTTGTTCTTTTCATTAAGTAGTTAGACCTGATGACCCTGTGAATGAACCAGTCTCAGTGGCATGCTTTGTAAATAAATATTTCTTATTTTGCTATTAAAAGCAAGTGCATTTTTGTTGAATATGCATTTCAACAAACAAGAGATTTTATACTGGATTAATAAGGCTCTGAGTCCAGCCTAATTTGCATTAAACTGACCCCAAGGTCCAGTAAAAACTGCAAGGAATTTCAAAGGTTCCTAAAACATAGAGAGTTGTTTTTAGAAAATCAGCATTGCCATTTCAAAAACCTTATTTTAGTAATTAATGTGGAATTTTTGAGGGGTTGTTTTTGAGTTTCGGAGATGCAAATTTAACTATAAATATTAAAGAATGCATACTTTGTGGTTTTAATTCCTAATACAGAATGATTATGGAAGGTATCAGTTTCATGTTATCCCTGTTTTCAACACAGTAAAAACTAGAATGACAACCTTCTGGATAAAAGCCTACACAGGATTTTATATCAAGCTTTTGTTGATTTTCTGTAGGTTACCTGATACTTTTTTTTTTCATTTTCTATTATTACATATTTGTTACATATGATACATTTTTTCAGTCAAATAGGTTTATATTTAAAATTGATAGGCCAGAAAAATAATTTGTAGTTTTGCATATAGTTATTTAAATAATAAATTGACTTTTTCTATATGTTTTTTTCAAATACAATTGCAAAGATTAAATCACAGTCACAATTTTTAAAAAATTAGGACTATATTTCAATTTTTTGAAAATACCAGTATATAGGAAAAGGAATGCAATAAAATTATATATTATTTTTCCAAATTATGTGTCCATGCATGTATCAGTATTCAAATATATTTTCCTAGAGATTAGGGTAGCAACTTCATTTCAATAATTCAGTTTCATTTCAAGGATTTTAGAACACTTTAGAAAGCACAATATATGAGTGTAACATCCTAACATGCCTAAAGAATTAAATACTATATGATGGATAGAAATCTTCTACAATACACAAATTATTAAATAAATTATGAGAACATAGTTATGTGACAAATGGGAACATTACTTTAGGAGACCTCTTTTTTATCATATTAATTACACATCATTTAGCTTCCTAATGTTATGTTTATATAGCAATTAGTTAGGCTCACAAATCATCATTAATAAATATTTAAAGAAAGCAGGACCCACTTTCCTTAGCTGTTCAGAATGGAAGTTTAGGTGATAAAAGAGCATTTCATTATACAGTTTAAAAAAAAGGCTTGATTTAACGTTCAACTCAGTTCCCTCTTTTATCTGTGAGGATCGTTGTAATTTTATATTTTGGATCATAACTTCTTTTTATCCCCTCACTTTATTTGATTGCTTTGTTTGAGAAAATTTATTTGGGAACTTAACTATTCATGTTTTAAGGTTAGCTGCTATGTGTGTAGAAAATATACAGTAAGTATGGACTCAGAAAGACAGGGTCCCAGTGCCTAGAGTACTGCATTCCTTGATCATTTGGAATTGTTAGTGCATGCAAAAGTTATTTGGAAGATAAAAGGTACTTTTTCCTCCATCCTTTAAATTAGATCTGTCTCCCTAGTGTTGTATTATTGGCTTTTGTGATACAAAACTCTATCCAAATTGACAGAATTCTCTGAGAATCAAGTACAGCTGATTGAAGCAGAATTAGATGTTTGATATTTATTTTCTAATAACTTTATTTACAAGCAGCAGTAATCAGATTAACCATTCATCATTATTCATTCAAAAGCAACTACTGAATTGTTATTATGTACCAGGCATATAATCACCTCCAATAAAAATGTATAGCTTGACAGTGACCTTTTTTCTTTATTTTCATTGTATTTTTCTGTCCTCTCTAGTAATGTTTGTAAATTTTAAAAATTATTTGTGTGCTTGAAGATAATAAAATCTACTTTTTGACATATGATAATTTTTTGGTAATTGAGACTCAAGAATGAATATCATTTCTAGTCTGTTAATTAGGGGATGGGTTTATAGTATCAACTGTAGGCATTCTGTCCAGTTAGAAAAGTGCAGATTCCCCATTTGGATGTGGTTTAAACTCTTCCAAAGTACCCCTGTGAATGTGGTGTTTACATTTGGCCCTTTGGAAAGGAATATCATCACATGTTACCCTTGTTCCTTGAAAGCATTTATTTCATCTCCAGAAGGTATCTCAAGAAAGAAAGAGACTTGTTATTACTCGTATTTTATAATTGAATTTAAAAAATAACAGATGCCACTAAGAAATTGAAATTATTGGAGCAATCTACACTACACATACATTCTCAATAAAGAATTGGTCTAATTCTAGAGGGTGACTCCAAATTTCAGCAAACACTAATTTTTAGTTTCTGTCATGATACACTGAGCTTTTCTAGTGAATGCTGGAGTATTTGTTCAAGTCGGTAGATTTTGCATTTTTAATCTTCCTCAGAACTGTGGTGAATAATAGCCCCTGGCAGGAGATAATGAAATTTTCTTAATTTATATTTTCAAGCAGAAGCTTCAATGGAAAATGGCATCCTATGGCCTGGAGACATAGCTCTAGAGCAAGTTTCAGGGGAGATGCAATAATAATGCAGTGCCATCGAAACGGGAGTGATGGGACAGTGAAGAAGTAATTTAAGGAAGAAAAGAGAATGTACCAAAGCTTTTTTGTAGCATATCTAATGATCTGGGAAAGATTCCCAATGGTTTTTGGAGCATGACTGGAGAGACTAATGTTATCTTGCCAAAACAGAAACCCCTGCTTAATCAGCAGAACAAGACTATTGATTAAAACACCTCTCACAATAGATTACACATGGAATCTCATCTCCATACTTTGCACTTGGTAAAGTGTAATAATGAGCAGAAGATAATCAAAAGAAGAGTAAAAGCAATTTGTTGGGCATTGTACAATTCAAAATTAGAGTTGGAAAGGAAACAAATTTGCTGACTACTTCAGCCTGTTTTTAAAGCCATACACAGGAAATCATATGGGAAATACAGGGGATGCTCTGGAAGAACAAAAGATGTTCTGCACCTTTAAGGTTCGCAAATCTATGTCCAGTTTATATAAAGGAGTACTTTATTGATACTTTTGTTGTTATTGGTAATTCATATTTGTTGAGGGATTCTGCAAAGGGTTTACTTACATTATCCTATTTAACCTTAATGACAAACTTCTAAAGGAGGTATTATGGTTTACAGATAAGAAAGCTAAGGTTGAAAGGTTTAGTACATTGCTTATGGACTCACAGTTAAGTAAGCAGAGGGCTGGAACTAAAACCTCAATTCTGTTTTATTCTAAAGCCTCTGCTTTTAAGCACTAATCTCCCCAATTAGCAAATAATTTTGCTTCTGAACAGAGTCAAATGATATGGTATACTGATGATTTTTATATACTTTATTCTCAGATTATAATAAGTAATGTGTCACTGTTCTTCTTTCATTTACAGTTTTAAAAGATTAAGGAAAGCAGCATATTAATAGTTTATTTGCATTATTGATGTTTCATTAGAGATGAAGCACTACTGTCCACAAAATAAAAAGATAATGTTTCTTTAAAATACCACTGTTAATCTGTGCTGATAATTTCTAAGTAATTTCCATATACTAGTATGTAAATTAATGATAATATATATTTATAAAAG
Source organism: Bubalus kerabau (assembly GCF_029407905.1). NCBI lineage: Eukaryota > Metazoa > Chordata > Mammalia > Artiodactyla > Bovidae > Bubalus > Bubalus kerabau. Next base: position 63,000,754 of record NC_073629.1, on the reverse strand, counting down.
ACATTTTTATCAATTACACATTTTTCTTGGCAACATTTATCTTAATTTCAAAAAATACTGTAGATATCTTAGAATTTAATTTTGAAACCTGATTACATTGACTATCTCTAAAAAATAAAATAGACTTATAATACTTTGAACTTCTTACCATCTGCTAATTGTGATGGTTAAAAGATACTCTAGATATTCCTGAAAGTATTTTTCTCTTACATACTCTGCACAAACCTAGACAATATCACGGACTTCAAATATCATACTCTAAGTTTTGCTAATAAGCAGGTATACTGGTACACCATTGTACATGGAAAGTATTCTAATAGACCATTAATCTCCAAAACTTTTTGTTTTATTTTCTTCAGCTTTTGAGATGTACATTTAGCTTTATTTTTGAATATAATTTTTCCCACTAGAGTAGAAAGACAGGAATGATTTTCTAAATAATTTTTTAAATTCAGATGTTTTTGCTCCATTTAAAGCAGCTCTCTGGCCATTAAAGCAGGATTTTGGATTTTCCGTGTGGTGGGTTTTATGATTAAAATGTAAATTTTATGAATATTAGTATCAGAAATAACTATATTCTGGTATCTCAACTTGATCATGTTACCAAGTATTTATTATTAGATTTATTTTACTTTACATATGGAATTCTAAGGATGAGTGTTACCTTATTTATATATTTTAGGTTTGAAAATTAGAGGAAGAAATATTTAATATGATAGAAAGTTGTAACCTAAAATAATGTATAGAAATAATACATAGGTGATTTTTTTAATGGTGCTTTTAAACCAGTGATATGAAATAATGCGTAGCCTTTTACCTAAACGTGCCAACTTTGTGAAATTTTTAGAATGTCATTAGAACATTAAACATGACTATATGCTTAAAATTTGAGATTTGAGTACATATGTAGTTTTACATTTACTTATTTGATGATGTTAAATCATATATTATATCCAAGAAATTGCTTAAAGGTAAATTTTTGTAAGGACTGCCTTTACGTCCCTTGAGTTCTTTCTAAAAACAATAAATAGTATGTTTTCCCGTAGTTGAGCTACTTTATTAAAATGTGTTTGAATAGATAAGTCAAAGGTTAAATGTAGAAAAATTTGCAGTGGTTTCATTGGGTTTTGATTTGATTTCTGTTACTTTTAATGACATCTTGTGTCTAGGAAACATAACATATTTTTACAGATTACCAAAAATTTTATTTCCAGGTGTATTTAGTGTTATATATTTTCATTAGCTAGGAAAAGATTACACTTTCCCTCTGTTGTTGAAAATGGGCTCAACATATGATATATACATGTACTTAGAATTTGTACTTACTGAGACCTCTCAGGTTAGGAATCAAGGGATCCTTGATTCTTATGATCAAAATTAGCAATAGAAGATACGTTAACATTGTAAACTGTAGCATGTACTTGCTGCATAAATCATATTCATCACTAAAGGCTTTTCTATGTCACTTGTATTTTATTAAGACTTACAGAGCAAAAGCATGTGTTCCCATATATAATCTAGTCTTTACTAAGGTACCTAAACCTGCCTCTAACCCAGTGGTCCCCATAAATCAGATATCAGTGGAGCTAGTTCAAGCAGATTGCTGGGTACTAGCCTCCAGAGTTTCTGAGGCTGTTAGTCTTTAGTGGGACATGAGAATGAATTTCTAACAAGATCCCAGTTGATGCTCCTTGTCTAACAACCACATTTTGAGAACCAGTGCTTTAACTATCCTAACTCATTGTGTATCCTTACAAACATCTAATAAAATAAGTTCAATTATTTAAAAGCTGAAGTGTTTCTTTATGAGAACAGTAATTCCATTTCCTTCAAGTCATAATTAAAGTCCACCTATTTAAAAAACCCAGTTTATCCTCTTCTGCCTTGTTCTTATTCATACTGAATTTTTATGTTTCACTTTTAAGAAAAGTATAAATTTTTAACAGAATGAGTCCACATGGTATTACTAAATATACTGATACTTTCATTGTTCATATAGCCATACCTTTATGATAAATCTTTTTCTCTGGAGGAAGAGAGAGAAGCTCAAGCCTGGAAATGTTCTTAGGGCTGAGAATGCAAACGGCTGAATGCCTTTCCTTTCTGGGCTTAGTTGTGACTTTTTATTTTCATTAGAATGAAAACTTGAAGCTGAGCAGTTGGTGGGAATTTACTTTGCCTCTGTGGCTAACTAATTGCTTTCTTTTTCCCTGTCTTCTTAAATAATAGCAGTTTGTAGTTTTACAGCCTTACTAACAGCATAATGGTGAAGGAATTTTCGGATTTTTCTTAGTACTAACAGCTCACATAGGGTATTTCCTTTTTCCTTGTTCTCTTACACTTTCTGTATTTGGAAACTTAAGACTACTTGCTTCATTCATAAAAGAATGTACATAGTCTGTAGTTTTATTTCCATCATTTGGTTCTCTAAGATTTTAGGTTTTCTTTCCCATCAATCAAGATCCTGATATGCAAATCTGATATTCTTGCACCATTGTGTTCCTCTTCTTGCTGACCCTTTACTATTTTAGTACCCATATTCCTTTTTTTTTCCCCTCAAGATTATTTTCTTGCACTTCTGATATGTAAAATAAACCTTTTTGACATCATAGGAGGCTGTGAATTCTATAAATCTATATAACTGTATTTGTAGGAACTCCATTAAGTTTCTTAACCTTTTCAATTTTACTTAAACACTTAGCTCTAAAATTAGTACTTCTTGCTGTCTTATGCAATGTGATTATTAAGTGAAATAAAAATTATGTGATATAAATTATTATAATTGCTTGTGACATTAATTTGAACTTGTAATTGTGGTCAAATGACTAATGTAGAGTTATTCAGAAAAAGTAAATATGAGCAATTATTTTTCATTTTATGGTGTTTATCTTCTTTTAAACAAATTAATGGAAGCAAGACTACTTATCTTTTATATACTTCCTGCAAACATATTGTGACATTGATTGTTATTTTATCAGGTTTCTATCATGAGGATATTTTGAATAAATATTAAGATCGTTTTTATAAATATTAAAACATGCAAGAGCTTTGTTGAGTGGCTATAATATGTATATAGATGGGGTATATAAAAGGGGTATCTAACCCACAGGAGTTTAGATTTCTTTGTTTTTGAGAAGTCTGAGGGTGAGATAAAGGGAGGATCTTTGTTGGTATGAATAAGTACAAGCAAGGAAATTAACGATTTTAATTTTTGATGGGGGCTAGGTTAGTGGTTGAGAATTCTTGAGATCAAGAAACTTTAAAAGAAGTGATGAGCTCTTATGAAATTAAGAAGAAAATGAACTGGTTGAAATAATAGACATTGATCTATTGAGAAATCTTAAATCCATTTGTGATTTAAAATTTTAGGATATCAAAATTTTCCATGAGTCACGTTAAAATAATTCATTTACACTAAATGGAGAAGCACTGGCAAATTTCTTTAAATGATTGAACCATTTAAGAGAAGTACTGAATAAAGGGATTTGTGCATTAGTTTAATATTTGTATAAGCAATTTTAGTTATAATTTACTTAATAGTTAAAGCATCCACTTGAAGTTCATTTTATTATACCTTGACCTATAAAATTTGCATAATTGATCCTATAGAAGTTTTTAGGTCTTGCTGCTCTGCAGGGAAAATCAACCTGGTTTGAGCTGAAGTGGCTCTAAGGTTCATGACTTACATACCTACTCCTCTCTGACACAGTTCTCCTTCCCCTTACTTGACTTAGTTGTGCTAAAAACTAGGCTTTCGTTCTTTATTTGCCATTCTATAGTCTAGTAATGCACTATGGAATGTCTAACACTCAAATTATTAAGTAAATTTTGTTAAAATGCTATTGTTCTGCTTGCTTTGTCTTCCTAATTTATATACTGACAGAAAATATGATAAGAACCCTGCAAACATTCCATTGGGTTGTAATCAAGTCAAATTTAAAAGAAATTAAATTAAAATTAAATTTAAAAGAAAGTTAATTTAAAAGAAATAGTTCTTGCCTTTATATAGCTTATAACAAGATCATTGGGACAAATTCATAGAACTTAAATAAATAATCATCTTGCCTAGAATTCTAACTTAATTCTAATAGTCTCAATGACAATGAATCATTGACAACACAAAATAAGAAAATACTGCCAATAGGAATAAATAGGGCATTCCAGGTCTCATGTTAGTGACATTCTTTTTAATGTATTTCAGGGAGTGTTAATTTAGAAAAAGTGACTGTATAATCATGTTGAAAATATAAGTATATTGATCTGTGAAAATAGTGAATGTAATGCAATGCTTAGACACTCAGTATGTACCAGACACTATGCTAAATGCTTTCAATGCATTCTATCATATAGACAGGCCAAAAGCATGGAAGGTGTAATCCATTGGCTTGGTATCTGGTATTCAAGAGTGTATAATATCTGTAATAGAACACAACACAAAAACCTGATTTAGAGAATAAACTTAACAACCTGGCTCTTCTTTTGTTTTAATATGTTTTCAAAATTTATTTCCACGCTGTTCAATTTATGACTCCATCTTTTGTTCAGTTCCATTCTTCTAGGTGCAATATTAATTCTTAAATATAGTAGGAAACCAAGTACGTTTTATTTTCAGTACATGTTGAACATGTCAAAAACTTCAATTAAAATGTATACTAAAATAACAGAAAACTATCAGTGATTTTCTTTTTATTTCCAGTTAAAAATTCATTGTGACCCATGATACAGAGGTATGACAACATAAATAAAATAGGACTTTTTGTATCTCTGTACAGTAAGCTATTATCAGTTGAATTTTTAAAAGTTATGGTACTAGTTGCTTAAAGACAATATGGATCAGTTATCTATTATATTTTTTATTAAGAATAAACAAATACATTGTTATTACACAAGTTTGATTTGTTTTGTTTTCCAGGTGCAACAATCGAACACAGTGTATAGTAGTTACTGGGTCAGATGTATTTCCTGATCCATGTCCTGGAACATACAAATATCTTGAGGTCCAATATGAATGTGTCCCTTACAGTAAGTATGAAGTTTATATTTTTCACTTTCTACAGCATTTCTCATTGATGCTGAAAGAGGACCCATGTGAAAGAAGCATATGTTTATGGCCTACAAAACTATTATGCATGCAGAGCACTAACAGACTTGGGCCTCCAATTAGCTTCATGAAGTGTGGAAGGAAGCCACAGTGTGAAGCTGGCCAAGTGTCTGTCTGTGTTCTTAAGTGTTTGGCTTTTAAGGCTAGTGTTTTTCCAGAAAACAAACTTGAATTAGCTATTCAATAGGGCTGATAGAAATCTGTACTTTTGCCCAATACCAGTTGCTGACAAATTGGTTTGGCTCACAGTTTTCTAAAGAAGAAACTGACTTCAGTTTTAATAGTAAGCTACTCGAATGGCTACCTGCTGTTGTGGTAACTTTAATGCCTGGTGAAAGCTACCACCGCAGTTAACTGAGGCAAGTGCTTTCCTTTTTGTTCCTTGTTCTTAAGGGAGCAGTCCTTTACCAGATTCGGTGATAAAATCTTAACCAAAAAAAAAAATAGATGTAACAAGTATGTAACACATATTTTTAATTTCTCAACATCCATTTTTAGTAATATCCTTTAGCAGGATATTTAAAATTTAATTGGAAACTTCATAATTAGGCTTCAGCTAATAGTGTAATTTTGTGTAGTTTTCCTTCTAACCTCAGAATTCATACTTAGAATTGTATTCTGCATTTTCAGTAGGAAAAAGCACTTTAGATGATTAAAAAGATTAAGTATATTTTGTTTGGTATTGTTCTTATCACCTTTACTTTTTAAATTAAAAAAATATATATATATGTGTCATGTCACCTTAATTCATAGGCATTTGAGTTAAGAATTCTTTAGCAGAAATTTTATTGATTTGCTTTAGGAGGACTTCCCTCCTTAAAAAAACGATGTGTAATAGTTTTTTTCCAGAACCTTAAAAACTAGGTTTCTATGCTTTAACTATCATTTCTGAAAACAAAGGGCCAATTTTAGATAACTATACTATGTCCAATATGGTAGTGATACATTCTTACACATCCCGTGAAGGCGCTGTCTCTCTTCTCTGCCCGCAGTTTTGATAAATTGCCTTTGTGTGGGGAATCAGTTAAAGGCCAAACACAGATTATCTTTTCTTTTCATTCCTGCTCTGTGTTCCTGTGTTACCGTGAAATGGATGCTTTTTATGTTTTCAGTATTTTCTATACCATTTGTAGGATTGGAAGCCTACTGAGTGCACTGATCTTTGTATCATTTCTCTTGTGTGTAGTGTTGGTGGCTCACATAATCATTCTCCTGTGCCACTAGAGGAACATTGTATTCTTTGGAGCTAACCAAAATTTTGTTCCGTAAAGTCACTTTCGCGTGAATTTAGCATGGTCTCTGTCCTCAAGTTAGAAAAGGAATACAGCATCCATTCCCACACAGTGGAATCAGTCAGAGCTGCCAAGAATTGTCTCTCTGGAGCCAGTTCCTGTAACCTAGTCTAAAGATCAAGAACAGTGTTAAGAAAATATTATTTTCAGACTTTTAAGTTATTTCATGTGCTTTTAAAGAAAGGAAAGTGTGGATATCTTCTGGAACATCTAACTTTCAAAATTTTACTTTTTCAGTTCTCCAGAAGTGTTGTACATTGTGCACCAAACTTGCAAATAGCTATTCTCAAGAGAAGTATTTGTTCTTTTTAGTGTGTGTCCTTTAAAAAAAAAAGACAGTAATAAATTTGCTGTTACCTTTCTAGATATTTGCACGAAGCAGAAATAAGTCTGTGGCTTTGTAGAAACTACTCCTTGCTAAAGAATAGAAGTAATTATACTTCCTATATACCGTACAGGGGTGACACACTATGGATTCCAGGACTTTCACTGCCAGTGATCCTTTTAGATAGTTTTGATCTTATTTTGGGTCTGTGTTATCTCCTCAATCTCTTTTCCTCATGCTTCTGTTATAATCATCTCTCATACTTGGTTTAATTTTAATCTCCTAGCTTTCACTTTTCCCTTGTTTTAATAGTGTTTTAGTAGGTTGTAATGTTTGCATACTCCTTTTATCCTTTGCTTAGTTGATAAAAACTGTCACCAACAAATAGCATTTATTATGTGTCTGTTATCATCCGGTTTTATGCCACTGTCTATCCTGAGCAAATGCCTCAGAAACATATCCAACCCAAACTATTTTCTCTTAGTTTAAAAACAAAAATTCAGAAATTTTCCATGATCTCTGAAAATTTTATAGTAAATTTATGCAACAGAGTCCATTACACATGCTGTAGTTTGTTTTACTTTGTATGTTTATAGACAGACACATGTATTATATTTGATTAGTAATTGAATGAATATGTGTTTAAAACAAGTCATAAGGATCCTATGGATAAAGGAGAATAATCAAATCAGAATTTCCGTGTCCCATAGGCATGATTTGTTTTTTATTTTTGAACCCTCTTATTTCAAATTAAGTTTTTAAAATTATACCATAAATTTAGCTATGTTTTAGTTGATGAGTAAAAAAAACCTTTTACTATTGATGTGTCATTATTAATGAATAAACATAAGATTATTCAGACTGAAATAGTGTGTCACTTCAGATACAGAGTATGTAGGTCTTGTTTGGGTCGACTTCTTGTCTTCAAAACTATGTCCTCCACTGTTGTTAGTGAGTCATGTGTTTATGTTTGTTCTATAGCATAGTAAATGTATTGTTATGAATTAATTCGTACAGCCTCTTAAGACAACTTACAGCATATATTTGTGATAAAAATACTAATTTCATTAACTTTATTGTATTTTTCTGGGTTGATGAAATTTTGACTAATTTGACAGAGCTATATATCTTTTAGGTTGTCATAAAAATCATAATGTGAGGCCTTTTGTTTTAAATATCTATATTTTATACACTTTATCAATCATCAAAGGTTTTAATTTATTTTTACTTTTACATTTGGATGTTACTTCTCAGTTTTCATTAAAATTGTAAATTTTATATATAATATATATCCATTTTATTTTTTATATAAATGATACCAGTTAAATCATAAATGAAGTCTTACCTATTTAATATTTTGCATAGTAACTGCACTGTCGATTTAGTGTATCAAGTAATAAAACTAACTCAGCCATTTTCAATTAATAGAAAACAAAATATACTTTCTACATCCTTTATTGAACTTGTTTTAATTTGTTTTAAATGCATAACATTTTTAAATTAATTATTTCCATTCTTTGCATTTAATTGATTTATTTGAGTAAAATCATCCTTTCCTAAAAGGAAAGAATATAGCTGTATATAGAGTTAGTCTCAGCAAACTCACCACTAATGATTTCTTTTATCCTTATTTTCCCACCACGCCCCTTCCATTATTGATTCTATGCAGGTATAATATTGCTCTTCACTGAGCAGTAATTTTAGGACTAGTGGTTAATAAAGAAAAGAATTGTTCCACATCAGTAACACTGAATTTCATTTTTACTGGATGTAGTCAGATTTACTCATTAATGAAGCAAGTATGTTTCCTGAAAGTGGTTAAATAGACCAAGTTGGATTGGGGCAGGGTCTCTTAATGTGGAAGGTTTCCTATGACAAAACTCATTTTTCCCTAAGGTATTTCAGGAGGTCAGTATTTAATCTTGATGAATTATTGCAATTTAAGAAAAATTAATCAAGCTAAGGCATTTAATGAAATGTGCAACTACAGTATCTTTGAGTACCCATTTGGAGTTACAGTATTGGCACACCCTAATGCATTTTAATAAGGGAAGAGGGGGAATCACAGACATTAATCTGATCACTTTTTGAAATTCAGGCAACATACTTCGAAGCCTACATACAATCTAAAATAATATTTTATAGTTCATAATTATTTAAATATTGTTTACCAGCAAGGATATTCTATAGCATACTTCGTAACTTTATAATCTATTTCTTTAAATATCTTGAAGGGAGGATTTTTTCTTCTGTAACTCTACTGATCAGGTTTGTTTTATGAAAGCATTTACCTTTCATGGGGTCTGTGGAAATCGAGGTATTTGCTTTGAATGCTCAGTATGATTGTTGCATGCTAGCTTGCTTTTGTGTAAATTGATGATGGTAGACAATGTCATAATAAGCTAACCATAATTCTTTCTTCCTTTTTCTCCTTGCCTACTGTGCTTGCTTTTTCCTTGTATGTATTTTGCTTACTTTTTTTAAAAATAGATTTTGTATTACAAGTTTGGGAAATGTGATGTAGAGAATTTAATGAGAATTTTATAATATAAAGTAAATATATGTGTAAATAAGTAAAGTTACTCATTATAGTGGGGAGGAAAAGTATATTATCTTACCCCACCCTTCAATATAACTATTGGGATAAAGGGGGAGGCTTATATATTCCTGAAAAGGAGGCTAATTTTTTATAGTTAAGATGGTTTTTTCTAGAAGCAGAATTTAATAGAAAAAATTGAAACATACTGAGCTGCATAATTATATATTTCTTCTTACATACGTAATTTTGAAAAATGTAAAAATACCAGTATTCATTACATTTGACCTGAGCTTCAAAATCGAATTGCCATTTTGTAAACATATATCCTTGTTGTTATGTTTACCTAATTTTAGTCAGCTTAATAATGAGTTCACATGATAAGATAAATGGAAATAACACGCCTATGCATGCAGTTGTGTCTGTAGCATACCTATTTAAAGTAAAACTTATTAAGAATGCTGGAAAGGCAAGAGTCTGTATACCACACATTAGTGAAGAGTCTCATTATTTATTCAGGTACACTAAGTGAAACAACATGCCAACATATTTGTATTGCCTCCTTAATCTACTAAAATGATTGATCCATGTTCTTTTATGTAACTTTAGTATCTTTCTCCTGCTAGGTTTTCCTGTTGTGTGTTTCTCTTTATCCAAAGTAGTGCAGCTCTTATTCTTCCTATATTTAGCATCTATTACAAATTCAGTCTTAGACTAATAGTCAATTTATTTTAATCTTTTTTCTTTTTTCCTTGCACTTTTTTTTTTCTTCCGATGCTTAAAATAGAAGTGGAGCAAAAAGGTAAATAACGTATACAGTTTGAACCCCAGCTCCTTGTTATGTGCCTTATGGATGTTACCTCCTCCCTTCCCTTCCCCCACAACATTCCTGACATTTAAATACAATCAGCAGGATCTCATAAATGCACCTCATAAAGAAGTCAACTGTTTACATTGAAATTATATGACTGCTAAATCTGGTGATGGGGTAAAATTTCTGAAGTCGGCGAGGGGGAGCTGTCCTTTCTCTGTTTCTTTTCACCCTTTATCTCTTTTTCTGACCCCCTTGGATATTTTAGTATTAAAGTGTCATCTTGCCTGGCTTCCAGAACCCTCTCCATAGCATGCCATGGTTACAGGGTCTCCTGGTCGTTTCATCACTGCTTTCCTTGTATTTACTTTTCTCTGCTTCTAATTGCATTTTCTGAATATTTATGTTCCTTCAACTGAAGTACTTTTGTTTTCAGTCTAACTTCCGTAGAAGTTCTAAATAAGCCTTCACACTGGACTTTTTGTTTTATTTGCTTTATTTTGGTGTTTTGCTTTTGGGGGTTATAAGTGGGCTAAGGGAGGGAGGGTACAAAGTTTGGTCTAAAAGTACTTTGTTCACTTTTATGCACAAAGCACAAAGTTTTAAAGCATAAAAGAACTGTAAGATAAAACACATAGCAAAAGTATAAATTGTTAGCTCGATTATGAATGATCTTAAACTTTGGTTTGTATTTGTGAAAATAAACTTGTGCATTGATTATGGCAACTTGAAGAAAGAAAGGTAGTATTTGTCTTAAGTATAAATTTTGGTAAAATTAAATGTTAATAAGGTGAATTTTTCTTTTTTGATCTATAATCATTGAAACTTATGCTTGCTTGTATAATCTTTTAACTTTGCTTAATTCTTGTTTTTTTTCTCTATGAATGTTAGTTTTTGTGTGCCCTGGGACCTTGAAAGCAATTGTGGACTCACCATGTATATATGAAGCTGAACAAAAGGCAGGTGCTTGGTGCAAGGACCCTCTTCAGGCTGCAGATAAAATTTATTTCATGCCCTGGACTCCCTATCGTACTGATACTTTAATAGAATATGCATCTTTAGAAGATTTCCAAAACAGTCGCCAAACAACAACCTATAAACTTCCAAATCGAGTAGATGGTACTGGATTTGTGGTATATGATGGTGCTGTCTTCTTTAACAAAGAAAGAACAAGGAATATTGTGAAATTTGACTTGAGGACTAGAATTAAGAGTGGAGAGGCCATAATTAACTACGCTAACTATCATGATACTTCACCATATAGATGGGGAGGAAAAACTGATATTGACCTAGCAGTTGATGAAAACGGCTTATGGGTCATTTATGCCACTGAGCAGAACAATGGAATGATAGTTATTAGCCAACTGAATCCATACACTCTTCGATTTGAAGCAACGTGGGAGACGGTATATGACAAACGAGCTGCCTCAAATGCTTTTATGATCTGTGGAGTCCTTTATGTGGTCAGGTCAGTTTATCAAGACAATGAGAGTGAAACAGGCAAGAATGCAATTGATTATATTTACAATACCCGATTAAACCGAGGAGAATATGTAGATGTTCCCTTCCCCAACCAGTACCAGTATATTGCTGCAGTGGATTACAATCCAAGAGATAACCAACTCTATGTGTGGAACAATAACTTCATTTTACGATATTCTCTGGAGTTTGGTCCACCTGATCCTGCCCAAGGTAAGAATTTTACTTGCTAATGCTTATATCTTTTATAAACTTTATTTTTAAGACTTAATTTATCCCTCTTTATTTTCTTCCCCTTTTTGTAGTTAAAGGGCAAGTGATAATATTGTGGCATTTCAAATTGTCATATAGTGTGTACATTTTAGCCTTATTTTGGTCCATTTTCTTTTTCTGAATTGCATTTAAATGTTGGTTTCAAAAAATTGTCACATCCTTCGTCAGTTTAGATTTCCATTGCTAAAAATGTATTGCCAACTACAAACCTGTTAGCTTTGTGTGTTTTTTTCCTACCTGACTTCTGAATTGATTAGAATCTGTGTGCAGACCTCTTAACTTCTTGGCGCCAGTGGTTAAAGGAAATGTGTGTTAGGAAGTCCCAGGAGAATTGCTAGGCTTGATGCACAGTGCCAGGCATACGCGTTCTAAAGTTTTGGTGTCTGCTGTTTCTAGATCATCATGGAAAATTACATGCTTTTATTTCCCCATAAATTTGTGATGGTATTAGGTCAATATTTCTGGATTTTAACTGTTACACATGGACTAAGCACTAGATGATCCCAAGTATTGCTTTATGAAGACAGTTCTGCTAGCATTTTTAAAATTTGTGTTCTCTTTAAGTATCTTTATAAAGGATCATTACTTTATAAATCTTTGGAAATATATTTTAGTTTGTCAAGTTACTTCAGTTCTGCAGTAAATAAGTTTTGAGGGTAAATTAAGTTTTGAATTTTCATTAAAATAAGATTACCTCATACTCATGATAAAAGAATGATCTCTTAATATATTGGAGTTTACCTAATTATAAGTCTTCTAGTTGAACAATAATATTTGTGTTTAAAAGATCTGAATTATTTTTTCAATTTTCTGAGTTAATTGAAATTTTCACATTATTGAGTTATTTCAGAATTGTAGGAACCAGAATGTCTTTGGAGTAACTAAATCAATCTCTTCAACAAGGTGGAACAGGAATTAATATCTTTTTCCTCTGTTAAAGCAGTATGTAACCACATGTTTAAACACAGCTACATATACATATACATATTTTAAGGAATAATGTAACTTATTAAGTCAGTTAGTAAGTAAGTGACTTAGTAAGTCACTAAGTCCTAAATATTGTCATAGGGTTAAGACTGCAAAAGCATGAGCCTTTGTAGTTGAATTCTAATTTGAGTTATAGAATATGAAATGTGTGATTTTTCTTCATACCATATGGGTAGTAATGACATGCCTTAGTGCTGTGCTTAGTCACCAGTCATGTTTGACTCTTTGTGACCCCATGGACTGTAGCCCGCCAGGCTCCTCTGTCTATGGCAACTCTCCAGGCAAGAATACTGGAGTGGGTTGCCATGCCCTCTTCCAGGGAATCTTCTCAACCCAGGGATCACACCCAGGTCTCCTGCATGGCAGGCAGATTCTTTATCGTCTGAGCTACCAGTGCAAGCCCTCTTTTTGTTTAATTCATGAATATCTAGAATTTGTTGGTTAAAAATTTTAGTAATGTACCATTGATAAACTTTCAACAATGAAATCTTCCATTAGGTCATGAAAATCTTTACTGATATTATTTTAGTATCCTTTATTTTTAAATTCAGACATATCTTTTTCTCTTGAGGCCAGCAAGGGATAGTTCCTATGTCTCAGCTGTTTTCCTAAAAGTTAGTACCATGGTACTCTCTTATCCTATAGTTTTGTAAAAGGCGAAGTTCAGTAATTGACAGAACTTGACATTGTAAAAGGGTCTTCCCTGGTGGCCGAGTCGGTAAAGAGTTTGCCTGCAATGCAGGAGTCCTGGGTTCAATCCCTGGGTCTGGAAGATGCCCTGGAGAAGGAAATAGCAACCCACTCCAGTATTCTTGCCTGGAGAATATGTATTAATCATTTTTTGTAACCTGTATTGCCCTCACAGTTGTTAAATGTTTCTTGGGTAGCAGTAAATCTCTTCCCCTCCATTAGAAAAAAAAAAGTAAAAAAAAAAAAAATAAAATTAATGCCGATTATAATCATGATGGTGTGATCACTGACCTAGAGCCAGGCATCCTGGAATGTGAAGTCAAGTGGGCCTTAGAAAGCATCACTATGAACAAAGCTAGTGGAGGTGATGGAATTCCAGTGGAGCTATTCCAAATCCTGAAAGATGATGCTGTGAAAGTGCTGCACTCAATATGCCAGCACATTTGGAAAACTCAGCAGTGGCCACAGGACTGGAAAAGGTCAGTTTTCATTCCAATCGCAAAGAAAGGCAATGCCAAAGAATGCTCAAACTACTGCACAATTGCACTCATCTCACACGCTAGTAAAGTAATGCTCAAAATTCTCTAAGCCAGGCTTCAGCAATATGTGAACCGGGAACTTCCTGATGTTCAAGCTTGTTTTAGAAAAGGCAGAGGAACCAGAGATCAAATTGCCAAAACCCGCTGGATCATCAAAAAAGTAAGGGAGTTCCAGAAAAACATCTATTTCTGCTTTATTGACTATGCCAAAGCCTTTGACTGTGTGGATCACAATAAACTGTGGAAAATTCTGAAAGAGATGGGAATACCAGAACACCCGATCTGCCTCTTGAGAAATTTGTATGCAGGTCAGGGAGCAACAGTTCGAACTGGACATGGAACAACAGTCTGGTTCCAAATAGGAAAAGGAGTTCATCAAGGCTGTATATTGTCATCCTGTTTATTTAACTTATATGCAGAGTACATCATGAGAAACACTGGACTGGAAGAAACACAAGCTAGAATCAAGATTGCCGGGAGAAATATCAATAACCTCAGATATGCAGATGACACCACCTTTATGGCAGAAAGTGAAGAGGAACTAAAAAGCCTCTTGATGAAAGTGAAAGTGGAGAGTGAAAAAGTTGGCTTAAAGCTCAACATTCAGAAAACGAAGATCATGGCATCCTGTCCCACCACTTCATGGGAAATAGATGGGGAAACAGTGTCAGACTTTATTTTTCTGGGCTCCAAAATCACTACAGATGGTGACTGCAGCCATGAAATTAAAAGACGCTTACTCCTTGGAAGGAAAGTTTGACCAACCTAGATAGCATATTCAAAAGCAGAGACATTACTTTGCCAACAAAGGTTGGTCTAGTCAAGGCTATGGTTTTTCCTGTGGCCATGTATGGATGTGAGAGTTGGACTGTGAAGAAGCTGAGCGCTAAAGAATTGATGCTTTTGAACTGTGGTGTTGGAGAAGACTCTTGAGAGTCCCTTGGACTGCAAGGAGATCCAACCAGTCCATTCTAAAGGAGATCAGCCCTGGGATTTCTTTGGAAGGAATGATGCTAAAGCTGAAAGTCCAGTACTTTGGCCACCTCATGCGAAGAGTTGACTCATTGGAAAAGACCCTGATGCTGGGAGGGATTGGGGGCAGGAGAAGGGGACAACAGAGGATGAGATGGCTTGATGGCATCACTGACTCGATGGATGTGAGTCTGAGTGAATTCCGGGAGTTAGTGATGGACAGGGAGGCCTGGTGTGCTGCGATTCATGGGGTCGCAAAGAGTTGGACATGACTGAGCGATTGATCTGATAATTAAATAACTCCTAAAGTTGAGTACAGGTTGATTGAGCTCAATAAGGAATCATTGCCCGCCTCCTTGTCACAGAGCACTTTATGGAATACAAGATGAGTAATAATGTCACTTTCCACGTGTGGCATATGTTCTAGTAAATAATTTGACCCATTTCAGATGAAAGAATCTTTGATAATTTTGGGTGCTTTTTGGAAAGAACAGTTACTAGCTTTGAAAATGAGAAACTTTGCCATATGTAGTAGCTTTATTCCTACAGCAGTGTTGTGTTATTCAAAATAGCCATTCTCATATATTCTCAGAAGGTGAAAGTCCATACTGACTTCTTCTTAAACCTTCAGTGGTAAAAAATTTTATCTGACCTAAATTTTTCTTGCTGATGTTTGAAGTATATTCTCTTATTTGCTTGCTCTTCATAACTCATCTTCAGATGCTTTTAGAGAGACTCCTGCCTTGCTCATCCAAGATGTATGCTGATGTCTAACTGCATGTAAATGGGGCCTTGCAGAACTATTCTGGCCCATACATTTAGGTCAAACCAATAAGCCACTGCTAGCAAGACTAAGTACTGGCTTTGCTATCATGTATGTAGCCAAGATACATATTGTGTTGTAAAATGGATAATTTTAATTATGGACTGTTTCACATTGTATTAGCTGCAGTATTTTTCCCTATATAAATCCATGCCTTCCATTCCTAACAGTACAAGTATGTTATTACTTTGCCTTCATAGTGCTTTCAAATACATCTTCCTGTTTTCTTTAAATTTTTAGCTTTCTGTCTTCTCTGCTTAGTTAATTTGCTCCATTATCCTAAACTAGATCTGTTTTTTCTCTTTTGCTTTCTTCCTCTATAATGTTGGCTTAGGGGAAAAAAGCCATTTTGGTCATATATTAACTGTTTTCTGTGTCTTAATCTGAATTGATTTATACTTAATCTGTCTGCAGATTTGATATCCCAAACATTATTGAAAAATATTGTCTTGAGTTCTGATGGTTTCTGAATATCTGACTTAGAGTAATAATGAAGCATGGCAAACAACATGAGGGACATTTTTTTAAGAGAACCAGTTAGATTTATTATTTAAGAAGTGTTTAATATAGAATATTTCTTAAAACATCTTCCCGCTGATAATGAATGGTAATTAAAAGATGATTGGTGTTTTTAGATGTTGAATAAGGGTAAATTTAATAAATCTGCTGCAGCTTTTGCCTTACTAGACTATATTATCACTCTAGCTTGTAATAATGGATGAATTTGGGGACTTGGAAGAGGGAAATAACTACCATCTCATTTATCATAAATACGTATTATCCTCAAAATGTTTTCACATAGGAAAAAGCTGATAATAATTAGCAAGTTCTTAATAAATAACTGGCATAGTAAATTTAACCAGTCTGACTGTGTTTGTTGAGGTTTTCATGGGTACTTATTAATATATATGTTTATTAGCATTAATGTCACTGTTTCTAGGTCTCTGTACTTAAATGATATATTGTAGGTAGAATGCTAAGTCATTTAATCTGTGTGTTGATACGGCACCTGATAACTCTGGGAAGGCTGTGTACAGTAGGGTTTAGATTTACAGTATAATTCTATTGTGACTTGTCATGTTTCCTATTACCATTTACAGGAAGTTCTTGAGTTTTGAGCCTTTTGCCACAAACATTTCATTGTGAAACTTTTTATTATTACTGTTTTAGTACCTTATATTCCCACATTTTTTCTTCTTTTAGAGATTTACACAGAGTACAATGTCAATTAAATGCTCCAAAATAAGGACATATTGCTTTGTGGGGTGTCGTACTTTCTCAGAGTCTATTAAAATCTTTTGTCTAGAAAAGTAAGATCATAACATTTAAGAGCGTTATGGACAAGTGACCTTAAACAAACTGCTTAACCTCCTCCAATGCTTAGTTTTCTGTTCTATAAAAGAAAGATAATCATAGTGCCTACTTCATGGGGTTGTGGTAAGGATTAAATAAGATGATCTGATGATCCATGAGTGATGATTAGCACAGCATCTGGTACATAAATGCTGAGTAAATGAAAGCTTTTATCATCATGGGGTGCCCTGTTGTGACCTGTCTTCATCTAAGGAAAGAAACATTAATTTTTATAAATACCTCCTCATCTCTAGCTTCAGTATTAGAAAATTGCTTTCTCTTGAAGTTCTTAAATCTTGTCCTTGCACAGTTTTGTAGTTGTCCTCCTAAAGGGTTACATTTTGCCACTTAAAGTTGATGTTCATGTTTATTTTCATGATACCCCAATATTTCATTGATTCACAAGTGAAGAATGTGTTGCTTAAAGAAGTTTAACTTCTTTTAATGAACAAAAGATAAAAGATATGAAAATATATTATCAGTGACACATGGAAATGGGCTACAGAATATTTCAGGAAGTTTTGTGCATTTAATAGAGGTCATTTTATTGCCTACCTTCACTCATTTATTTGAATCTTTACTGATGCTTAGCTAACAGATCACTAATTGTATATTGTTAATACATATTTCAGTCATTAAATATGTACTAATTAGTACAGTGTCAAGGGATACATCAGATGGGTAGCACTAAACCATTCTGCTCTGCCCTTTTCTCTTTGCTCCGATTTCCCACCCCCTTTAAGATTTGATTCAACAACATTCATTTAACACTTCTTCAAAAGATTGTGATGCTTTTGACAAATGTTAATTGAGAAAGCACTGAAAGCTTGGCTGCATTGTAATCAAAAGAAAATTATGAGTTTTAACAAGATGTCAGGCAAGTGCTTTACAGAAAAAAGATAAACAGGTTTGAATAGGTTTCTGCAACAGCTGGCTAGGCATGATGCTTGACTAATACACAGGATTCTCTCATATGATTAGTAACCAATGCCTTGGAAATAAACCAGTTGGTTAAGAAGTTTCTCTAGTGAAAAGAGACTGTCAAAAATGTATCTTGCACTTATTGGTAACAAGAAGTTTCTCACAACTAAAGAACTAGAAATAGGTGTACACTGCTTTTTCTGATAAACTTAGCATACTCTGTCATAGAGTCAGAATTATGCAAACTATCTAGGGACCAGAGCTTAAAATACTAATTATGTCAATGATAATATGAACTTGTTTTCTAAGAAGTTTTAATGTTCTAGTCTGGTTCTTATGTGTAGCAAAACCATAAAATAACTTAATGTTTTATAAGATAATCATTAAAAATAGTTACTTTTAATTTGCTCTACTTGATTTAAATTTAAAGCCTCAAAATTATAAAGTCTTAAGATTCGGTAATCTAAATGTTGATAAAACTTTAGTGTGATCACCTAATAGATTTTAAATGATGCCATTAAAGTTTTACTCAGAGAATTTTTTTGTTTTTTAAACTAAGTGGTCATTAATGAAGGAAAACATTAAACTCCATTATTATTTTAACCTAATGGATTTAACAATTTAAAAATAATGTTGGAAGTCCAGAATAACCTTAAATTTTTTTTCTTTTTAAATTTCTGCTTTTAAGTGAGTTAATTGTAAGTCCTTTTAAACTCTCTGTTAATATGTAGAGTTGGTTTTGAATTAGGCATAATTTGGTCCAACTCGTTATCTTGATGAGATTACATATAACCTCTGATCAGAACTAGTTTCTTTTCATATCTACGTTTTCAAAAGTAAAGATGTCAAAGCCTCAGATGTTTCCTTGCTAAAACAGAACAAGCATGCCAAGCTTATCTTCTGTTTGGATCTAATCAGCCATGCTCAAAAATCTTTCAAGCAAGAATGGCTGCTGGGTGGAAAGATGTCACAGTATTTGTTTCCCTGTAAGATGTAGAGTGGGTGACTTGAAATTTTCTATTGTCCTAATTATATGTAATGGTCAGACTTTTGTTGATACTTTGAATTTTATTGTTTCAGAGTATGAACTTATATAATAAATGGCTTTTTCTAAATTATGTATCTGATATGACGCTATATTTGATATGTATATTGAAACTTTATATTAAACTATCCACATTTCCTGTTAGATGATATATGTTGAAATTGTACATAAACTGTATTATCAAATATTTCATTAAGAAGTAAGCCTAAAACACAGTCAGAGAGCAAAATCTAGGGTAGAACCCAAACTGCCAGTCGCTTAGCCAGCAATGTGAGTGAGTTGGAATAAATGAAGAGATTCATTCTTCTTCCTACCCTGTGGATATTCTCAGTGATCCCCATTTTGTTGGTTTGGGATGGTTGTGTTTTTTGTGTGTGTACGTGTGTGTGTGTGTGCCTGTGCAGACGTTCACATGAATATGATGTGTGTTTGAGATTAACATACTCATCTCTTTTCCATAGTGCCTACCACAGCTGTGACAATAACTTCTTCAGCTGAGATGTTCAAAACCACAGTATCAACCACAAGCACTACTTCACAGAAAGGCCCCATGAGCACAACTGTAGCTGGATCGCAGGAAGGAAGCAAAGGGACAAAAGCACCTCCAGCAGTTTCTACAACCAAAATTCCTCCTGTAACAAATATTTTTCCCCTGCCAGAGAGATTCTGCGAAGCATTAGACGCGAGGGGGATAAGGTGGCCTCAGACACAAAGGGGAATGATGGTTGAACGACCGTGTCCCAAGGGAACGAGAGGTATTTCCTGTCAAATATTGATACTACATATACTATTAAAACTTTAAGGAGGTTCTGAATTACACTGAAGTGATTTTATTTGAGGAAAAAGATATTTACAATAGCTAACTTAATTGTTATTTTGTTACTTTGGTAATATAGCATGTGTAGACAACTTAAAAGTTTTGAAACTATAAAAGTCTTTTAAGATCAGGCTTTGAATTCCCGCTCCTTCTTCAAGTCCTAGGTCAAGCCTGAGATTTAGGCCCATGGATTCTCTAGTGAGACTGCCTAACAGCTGTGTTTCTCATTGCAAAGTATCATTTTGGATGAGTCCCAAGAAAAAGGGCTTTTTGTTTGTTTGCTGTAAATGTCTGATATTTCTGTGCCGACTTTATATTTACTGTTTATATTCTGCTTTTTGTCAGTTATTGTCAACTACTTCCATTAGCGTTTATTCAAAATTTAACACATGGAGTAGGATCATCATAGTGGATTTCCCGAATGCATGCAGGAAAAATGGTTTCAATTTCACTGTTGTTTTCTGCATCTGTTGTAGGAACTGCCTCGTATCTCTGTGTGCTTTCCACTGGAACATGGAACCCTAAGGGCCCTGATCTTAGCAACTGTACCTCACACTGGGTAAATCAGCTGGCTCAGAAGGTTGGTTGGAACCTTTTAATATGATACACATTGGTGATTAAGGGCTTTAACTTCTAACATAAATAATTTAGCTTTGTATGTTAAGACCAGCTTCGATGTTCTTTGTTCAGTATGAAAGTAAAAAATTATGCATAGTTTTGTCTGTAAACTATTTATTCAAAGTTACATATGTTTTAGGGCATGCTGTTTTCTATGTGAAGCTTTTTAATGAATACATACTTGCTTAATTTCATTCATATTTAGTTTGTTCTGTTTCTTTTGATGTTCGTAAGACAAATAGTGCACTGGCCTAATAAATCAAATATCATTAAGTTTGCAACTGAACCCACAGAATGCAAGCAGATGTTCATATCACAGCTGATTATGACAGAATAAGTAAAAATGACTTTAAAGGCATTAGTAACTTTAATACAGTGTGATGTAGTGACATTTTAGTTTTACCACCTTTCTGAAAGGCAAGCAGTAGATAATAACCCTCAGTGTTATACTGATTACAGTCTGACTTAAATTTCTGGATCATTGGAATAAAGTAATAAGATTTTTAAGCAGCAGTTTAAAATGGTTGCAGTGAAATGAGAGAGTTGTCTCAAAAATTTTTAAAAGGACTTTTTTTCTCTTTTGTTTCCTTTAAATGCGTGCCTAAGAATTTCTTTTTGAGGATCTAAGAACCTTTAATCATCTGATATAAAGAGAAAGTTATTGGTCTCAGTTAGTTGCAGATTTTGACATGTTTGTGTATATTTTTCTCACCACAACAAAGATCCTAGGGAAAAGAGCAAGAAGCCACAAACAATAAGAAATCTTTACTGAGATAATATAAACTCTCATTTCAGATTAGAAGTGGAGAAAATGCTGCTAGCCTTGCCAATGAACTGGCTAAACATACCAAAGGGCCAGTGTTTGCTGGTGATGTGAGTTCTTCAGTGAGATTGATGGAGCAGTTGGTGGACATTCTTGATGCACAGCTGCAGGAACTGAAACCTAGTGAAAAGGATTCAGCTGGACGGAGTTATAACAAGGTAGGTAGAAGCTTTCTGTTATTTTAAATTAGATGTTTTGTATGTCTGCTCTGGATTCTTCGGCAGTTGACTGCCTAACTTTTGGTCTCCATGACATACAAATAGAAACAAAACTTCTAATTTGGTTCATATCTCAAGAAATAATTGTAGTTGTGAAAGGAGCAACATGCTCTCCCCTTGCTGCCCCCCAGAGGATGCTAATTACCTGAGGGAAATTTAGTCGGTGGTAAACTTCATCTACCTGGTTGTTGTCTGTACTCTCACTTTGGAAGGCATTATCTGCAATTGGAGAGATTGTGTTAAACAACTCATATACTAATACAGGCAACTCATGTGATTGTAACAAAATTGTAATGCATATAGGAGTGTTAGATACTAAAAAGTTGTGTTCAATATTAGGTTTGGGGAGAAGGACAAGTTTTTTTTGGTAGAAATATAGTGTGTTAGTGCTACTAATTTTTCTTACCTTGTCAAAAATTTGATAGTTATTTTAACCATACTATAAAGTGTTTATATGAAATTCATATGAATCTGAAATCTGTGGCTAAAACGACTTTATAGGTTTTTTCTTGCTTTTATCACATATTTTGTCTCTAGTTCTATCAAGATACTTTGCATTATTATATTTAATAAAATAAAGCTAAAAGCTGTGAATACACGGTCTTGGCAGTCAGTATAGACTCACAGAAATCCAGAGGACTACAGTACATAATAAACACTGAGCTCAGGACCACCAATTTAATTTTTGTAGGATTTCTTCTTCTTTCCCCATATGCAACAGATGAAAATCTAACCTCTGATTTTCTTTTCTTTTACTAAAAAGCTCCAAAAACGAGAGAAGACATGCAGGGCTTACCTTAAGGTATCTCTCCTGTGCTGTCACCCTGCTTTCTCCCTTCTTCAGCTTCCTGCTACGCTTTATCATCTTGCTGCATGAACCAATGTATTTCAGTCTTTGATAATTATATAATGTGCCCCATATCAGCTGTACAAATGTTTCTTTTCCCAGGTATATTACTCTCAGAATAAGCAAATAGCTTATTTTTATATTTTTTGCTGTTTTTGCATTCATCCAAACATACAGGAATTTAAATGAAATATCCTCTGAATTGGAAAGTAATCATAAAGTCTTGTTATCCCCTGTTGTCATCTCTGTGGATTAAAAACAACTTCAGTAAAACAGCTATGATATATTCTTGGCAGTTTATCATATCAAAGACTGTATAGTCATAATGTATGTGCATGAAAAAGTCACTGCTTTCTTATCTCTCTGGTGTAATCTTAAATAAAATAGGCTTTGTTTTGAAAATTTTAGGTGTCATTACTAGAATCAGGTTGATATTGGGAGGGGCTACTAGGAATGAAACATAAGTAATGTGACTGTACTATAGATATATATGTTTTTGTGAAGGATAATAGGAACAGAAAGCCACTGTTTGCCTCAGAATCTTTTTCTACTGAAGCCAATTTTCCTCGCTGGTATATGCAAGTAAAATAGGAAACATGGTGAAGCTAACCATAGAATTATGCCAAGCTAACTGTATGATAGATCAAAATAATAATACTACATTGCATTTTGTTTTATTCTATGAAGTTTAGAAGTTCCTTTTGCTGGGTATATTTACTTTCTAACTTTACTCATCTGGGGACCATATTCCTAGTCAATCAAACTTTGAAGAACTTGTTTATATACGAATGAAAACAAAACAAAAGAACTTTGTAAATTTTGTAGAATAGAGATTAGTCAGAAGCTATGACTTCACCACTTTTGGTTGGCAAGATCTGGAGAAATAATAGCATTTCACTACCTAGTAATAGAAATTGTTGGATCTGAGAACTTTAAAAGAAAAAGCAGTGGGAAAGTCTTTTTTTAGGTATTAATATTTTGAAAGTCCCTTATTAGACTGTTTAATGGGGTCAAAGAATTACATGCTGAAATTTATAGAATTTGTCATACTGAAATTTTCAGCTCACCTTTAAGGTATTAGTTAACGTGTGAAATGTAATAATTGGTATGTTGCCCAGGATGTATATCTCAGTGGGAGTAGAACAGCTTTTTTTCTTTGGCAGGGAGACTACTTCAGGAATATGATTAGCGTAATGATCATTTTGATTCCACTAGAAAAATACAAATGATAATAAATAAGGAGCAATTCAAATTAATGAAAGCATGCCATCAGCGAGTTATGTGTATAGGTAGTAAATTTCAGCATGACCTTAATTTCTGACCAGTGTCGTTTTCAGTATGTCTCAAATGAGCTTCTCTGTTCAGATAAGACTAATAAAACACCTTAAATTACAAATTAGAAGCTGACTTACACTATGCAAATGAAACAAATTCCTGCTTTATGACAAAGGATTCATTTGTAGCTTATATTAGAGGCTCCAGTCTGTATTTCTTGGTAACTATTGAATCTGGCCTCAGCAGACCACTTTCTGTTCCACTCCAGTTAATGGATGCAACAGTATCAATGTGAGCATTTTGACAATTTTATCTCCCAGTAGAGTAGAGAAAAGCCTTTGACTCCACTTGCAAGTATCTTCTACCTGCCAGGAAGGTCTTGGTGACTCATATGGCAGACAAAACAAGGATATTAAGATGGATTAAGCTAATTAATCTCACTCTAACAGTAGCCTCAAACAACTTTTCCACCTACTCATTTCAATACAATACCTCAAACAGGCCATTTTTGTTGTGTTTGTACAATGTATGTTCTTTTTTCTCAATGATTGCCAGTAGATCAGAGCAGGTTATATTTGGGCTTAATGATGCACTATGACTTGGTACATGGAGAAATAAACTTAGTGATTTCAGTTATTAAGCCATAGTCAGTGTACAGCTACAGTAAGTATCAGTGCAAAAGCCAACTTTCAATTTCATAACTGACTGGGTTACATTTTTATTTTATATTGTTTTGCATGGTAATACACTAAACCTATATATATGAATATTTATAACATATTTATAAAGACTTTATTTTGCCTTTCTGTTTTTATTAAATTATTAGTCAGGCTTTAAATATTTTGACTGTTTTCCTGATCCCCTTAAAAACAGATCATTGTTTACACATGATGGTATACTCTCTGGTGTTTTTAGCTAGCCAGGGAATTGGAAGAGTGGAAATGTTCACAAATAATTTATAAACTGTGAAGTCATCTTGGTTTTTTCTCAATGATAATAGTAGACAATGTTATAAGGCACAATTTTGGACACTATTTTAGTTCAGGTTCCCAAAACCAACATGATTTAATTTTCAAGCAAATATATTAGGCTACTCTAGAGATACCAATGTTTTCTATTTAGAACATTTAAGTCTTGAGGTTATATGTAGGAGTGACCATGCATGTATGTGTAATACCTCAGATTAAGAGCTGACACTGCTTTTCTTTCTTTTCAATGATTGAGATATGATTAGATAAACAGAAATGGGCTGTCTCTTTATACTTAGTCTTTATAATGAAATAGTAGTTTACTAATCTTCAGTTAGTTCTATTTTGAAAGGGTCAGAGATTAAGTTGGCCAGATAATGTGTTGTCCAGGTATTTTTCCATAAGAGTAAATCATCATATTTTTATCTTGATATAATAAAGTATGTGTAATATGATAAATATTACAAGATAGATAAATACTACAATTTCACTAGTCAGTGATTGAAAATCACCTTGGTGTACTAGAAGCAGTCAATACTAATGATGGTCTTCTAATGGATGCAGGCAATTGTTGATACAGTGGACAATCTTCTGAGACCTGAAGCTTTGGAATCATGGAAACACATGAATTCTTCTGAACAAGCACATACTGCAACGATGTTGCTGGATACATTGGAAGAAGGAGCGTTTGTCCTGGCTGACAATCTCGTAGAACCAACCAGGGTGTCAATGCCCACAGAAAATATTGGTGAGTGAATCTATTGTCAAGTTTAATTTTTATTTAGAAGATAGATGTTTAAGAGAATTATGATTCCATTGTGAATCTTTTGAGTTATTTCCAAGTGCTAAGCTTTTCTTTTGTCAAGTTATGTTTGTCCCTTAATAAGAAATATAACTGATCACATTATCAAATTAATGCAAAAGCCAAAAATCTATGTCTTATGAAAGTTGGTTTGATGTACTTTTTCCCAACTAAAAAATCATTAAAGGAAAGAAGGGTTTAGAGTACTTAAATGCCAGAATATGGATTGCTTAAGTAGTGATAATGCTTGCTATGGAACTAGGGCAAATGCTTTTCCATTTATATGATATGTTCCTAATGAATTTAAATTACTTTCTGGAATGTGTTCTCCCAGTCAAATATTTTAGGCACACAGATATGTGAGCCAAATGTTGATATTAAACACAACTGCTTTCAGGTGAAAATGTGGTCAGTGATGTACATCCCCCATACAGCAGAATATTCATGCTTTACAGATTGCAAAATAGCTGCAGATAGTTTTGGGGGGTCGTTTAGAATTTAAATGCTGGCAGTGAGAAGCAAGAATTCACTTTTGATGATATTTGAAAGAAGTACCATAAGTTCAGTGAAATTATACTAATGAATTAGTATAATTCTATACTGATTATACTATAATATATAAAGTATATATACTAAATATATAATGATTATACTATAACCAGTATAGAATTGACTTGTCAATTCTGTATTGACTTGTCAGTCAGTATAGGCTTGACTGATTTAGAATTGTTATTCAGTGTGGTTGGGCTCAGATAAAATTTATAGTATCCCTTAGTAAAGTAAAGAAATTTCCAAAGCATAAATGTGAAAAAAAACCAAAAGGGAACACAGACTACTCTGTCATTGAAAGAATGTATTGGAGCAGCAGATATTGAATGAAGTTCTGCTATCTAGGATGCCATATCTTATTGCCTTAACATACCTACTGAAACATGGGACTTTATATTTAAAAATGCAGAAAAGCAAGTTGTATGGGAAAAATAGAGATAAATCTAATTACGATACATGGATTTAGATACAAAATTTTAAATAACTGAGTTTTTAGAAAGAGGGTATTATTAAAATCATATTTTTATTTATGAGGTTTTGAAGTGATAAATAACTTCATTTTAAGTCAGAATAATATGGCTTGCTTTGGGAGAGCAGCACAAGGAAAGTGATAGTCTACCATTGCTTAGTAGAAATAGAAAATAAAGGTTCTCTTTTCTGTCTAGAGCTGTTATTTCTGAGTTTAATTTATTTAGTAGTCTAATGAATTTCCTAAGATACACATTAAACAATTCTTCTCAGATGTTTTCAGGGATGTGCCTATAAGGTTAAAGGACTGTAGACTTGATTATCTCAGAAGATAAATCATAAAAAGTATTTGAAGTGTTGTGTTGGGACCTCCATTTGTTTTTTAAATCTTTTGAAGACTATTTTAAAAGCAATGCCCCCCACCCCCCGCAAAAAAAAAAAAGAAAAAAACCCTAAAATTTCCCACTTAAGCTGCTTCCAAGAGTGCAAGAAGTTTTGATAGGCCAGGTTTATTTTTTAATTAAAGAAAGAACGTTATGCATAGATTTCTCATAGTGTATATAGTACATGTTTTACCGACTTCTGAAAAATAATGCCCCGAGAGGGAATTTTGAGGGAAAATCAGTTCAGTTCAGTTGCACAGTTGTGTCTGACTCTTTGCAACCCCATAAACTGCAGCACGCCAGGCCTCCCTATCCATCACCAACTCCCAGAATCTACCCAATCCATCGAGTTGGTGATGCCATCCAACCACTCATCTTCTGTCGTCCCCTTCTCCTTCTGCCCTCAATCCTTCCCAGCATCAGGGTCTTTTCCAATGAGTCAGCTCTTCACATCAGGTGGCCATAGTATTGGAGTTTCAGCTTCAACATCGGTCCTTCCAATGAACACCCAGGACTGATCTCCTTTAGGATGGACTGGGTGGATCTCCTTGCAGTCCAAGGGACTCTCAAGAGTCTTTTCCAACACCACAGTTCAGAAGCATCAATTCTTCGGCACTCAGCTTTTTTTATAGTCCAAGTCTCACATCCATAGATGACCACTGGAAAAACCATAGCCTTGACTAGACAGAACTTGGCTGACAAAGTAATGTCTCTGCTTTATA
The DNA here is from genome assembly GCF_029407905.1 of Bubalus kerabau. NCBI lineage: Eukaryota > Metazoa > Chordata > Mammalia > Artiodactyla > Bovidae > Bubalus > Bubalus kerabau. Next base: position 62,973,117 of record NC_073629.1, on the reverse strand, counting down.
ATATGATATCTAGGTTGGTCATAACTTTCCTTCCAAGGAGTAAGCGTCTTTTAATTTCATGGCTGCAATCACCATCTACAGTGATTTTAGAGCTCAAAAAAATAAGTCAGCCACTGTTTCCACTGTCTCTCCATCTATTTGCCATGAAGTGATGGAACCGGATGCCATGATCTTAGTTTTTTGAATGTTGAGTTTTAAACCAACTTTTTCACTCTCCTCTTTCATTTTCATCCAGAGGCTCTTTAGTTCTTCTTCACTTTCTACCATAAGGGTGGTGTCATCTGCATATCTGAGGTTATTGATATTTCTCCCAGCAATCTTGATTCCAGCTTGTGTTTCTTCCAGCCCAGTGTTTCTCATGATGTACTCTGCATATAAGTTAAATAAACAGGGTGACAATATACAGCCTTGACGTACTCCTTTTCCTATTTGGAACCAGTCTGTTGTTCCATGTCCAGTTCTAACTGTTGCTTCCTGACCTGCATACAAATTTCTCAAGAGGCAGATCAGGTGGTCTGATATTCCCATTTCTTTCAGAATTTTCCACAGTTTATTGTGATCCACACAGTCAAAGGCTTTGGCATAGTCAATAAAGCAGAAATAGATGTTTTTCTGGAACTCTCTTGCTTGCTTTTTCGATGATCCAGTGGGTTTTGGCAATTTGATCTCTGGTTCCTCTGCCTTTTCTAAAACCAGCTTGAACATCCGGATGTTCACATTTCACGTATTGCTGAAACTTGGCTTAGAGAATTTTGAGCATTACTTTACTAGAATGTGCTGCTGCTGCTGCTAAGTCGCTTCAGTCGTGTCTGACTCTGTGCGACCCCATAGACGGCAGCCCACCAGGCTCCCCCGACCCTGGGATTCTCCAGGCAAGAACACTGGAGTGGGTTGCCATTTCCTTCTCCAGTGCATGAAAGTGAAGTCGCTTAGTCGTGTCTGACTCTTAGCGACCCCATGGACTGCAGCCTACCAGGCTCCTCCGTCCATGGGATTTTCCAGGCAAGAGTACTGGAGTGGGGTGCCATTGAGATGAGTGCAATTGTCGGTAGTTTGAGCATTCTTTGGCATTGCCTTTCTTTGGGATTGGAAAGAAAACTGACCTTTTCCAGTCCTGTGGCCACTACTGAGTTTTCCAAATTTGCTGGCATATTGAGTGCAGCACTTTCACAACATCATCTTTTAGGATTTGAAATAGCTCAACTGGAATTCCATCACCCCCACTAGCTTTGTTGGTAGTGATGCTTCCTAAGGCCCACTTGACTTCACATTCCAGGATGTCTGGCTTTAGGTGAGTGTGAGTGATCACAACATCGTGATTATTTGGGTTGTGAAGATCTTTTTTGTACAGTTCTTTATATTCTTGCCACCTCTTCTGCTTCTGTTAGGTCCCTACCATTTCTGTCCTTTATTGAGCCCATCTTTGCATGAAATATTCCCTTGGTATCTGATTTTCTTAAAGAGATCTCTAATCCTTCCCATTCTATTGTTTTCCTCTATTTCTTTGCATTGATTGCTGAGGTAGGCTTTCTTATCTCTCCTTGCTATTCTTTGGAACTCTGCATTCAAATGGGTATATCTTTCCTTTTCTACTTTGCTTTTCACTTCTCTTCTTTCACAGCTATTTGTAAGGTGTCCTCAGACAGCCATTTTGCTTTTTTTGCATTTCTTGGGGATGGTCTTGATTCCTGTCTCCTGTACAGTGTCATGAACCTCCGTCCATAGTTCATCAGGCACTGTCTATCAGATCTAGTTCCTTAAATCTATTTCTCACTTCCACTGTATAGTCATAAGGGATTTGATTTAGGTGAAATAGATGCTTGTATGTGTACGGCTGAGTCCCTTATCTGTTCATCCAAAACCATCACAACATTGTTAATCAGCTATACCTCAATACAAAAAAATAAGGTCCTGATCTTAATGTATTCATCTATTGATTACCCAAGAATTAATGCTATGAGGATCATTTTACATATTCCAATATATTCCTATATCTTTTATTTCACATTTTTTGAAAAATATCATCCATAATTTAATGACATTCAAGATTCAACTTTTTCCTAGGAGTTGTTCTATTTTTAGATATGAGGACTAAAATATCCCATTATCCTTTTATGTCTTCATTCTGTGTTCTTATCTAAATTTATAGTGTGGCTACAGTATCTTTGTTTATTAAGACAATTTGATTCTCCTCCTTAGTGGTTTTTCCTTGAATCCCTATTTTCACTTGATTATATGATTTACCCTTATACATGACCTCATAAAATGGTAAAATTATATGTTATAATTATATCTGAGTATAGCTTTTTTAAATCCACTTTTTGGTATACTTTATATACAATAAAGTTTTAAGTGTACTTTTTGATGAATGTTGACAAATGTACACCCGTTTAACCAACTGCTTGGTCAATATTTCAACTACCTCAAAAGGGTCCTTTATAGTCTTGGATAGTTTTTTTTCATATTCCCAGCCCCAAGCAACCACTGATCTGTTTTATGTCACTATAATTTTGCTTTCTCTAGACCTTCAGTTGATGGAATCATAAACTATATGCTCCTTTTGATCTTGCTTCTTTTACACAGTATAATGTTATTGAGATTCATCTGTTTTGGTGCCAGCATCAGTAATTAAATCATTCTTATTGCTGAATTTCCATTTTAAGGACACAACCCTATTTTTGTATCTACTCACTTGATTGGTCATACATTTAGATTGTTCCCAGTTTTTGACTATTACTAGTCAAGTTGTTATTTTCCCAAGTGGTTGTACCCTTTTATATTCCTAGTAACAATTAGAGTTTTAGTTGCTTCACGTTCTCACCAGCATTTACAATTGTGTTTTCAAATGTCTTTTTCATTTTAGCCATTTTAGTGGTTTGTAATGGAATCTCATTTTGGTTTTACTTTTCATATGTATGGTTGCTAAGTTACATTTTGCCGAAAACTGTTCCAACTTTTCTTGTGCTTTTTGGCTATTCATATATCTTTTTGTAAAGTATCTGCTTATATATTTTGCCCATTTTAGTTATTTGTCTTATTATTGGATTATAGAAAGTGAAAGTGAAAGAAAGTGAAATCGCTCAGTTGTGTCCGACTCTTTGCGACCCCATAGACTATAGCCTACCAGGATCCTCCATCCATGAGATTTTCCAGGCAAGAGTACTGGAGTGGGTTCCCATTTCCTTTCACAGGGGATCTTCCCAACCCAGGGATCAAACCCAATTCTCCCACATTGTAGGCAGATGCTTTACTGTTAGGATTATTTATATATTTCTGATACAAATTTTTTGTCAGTCTATGTATATGCTGAGTGATTTCCCTTAGTTTGTGACTTTCAGTTCTATTTTCTTAATGATATCCTGAGAGAAGGAAAAGTTTTTAATTTTGATAAAAAGTCCTCATTACCCAGCTTCAACAACATCTAGCTAATCTGGTTTCACTTATTCCCTCACCATTGTATTATTAAAGCAAACCCTAATATTACATTATTACTATAAATTATTTAATATGTATCTTAGACTTTAAGAAAAAAGAACACAAGCCATTGCCATACTTTAAAAAATTAAAAAAAAAATTGATTCACATGATAAAAAGGAGATTTCAATTATTTAATTTTTGGAAATTTGTTAGTGCCTAGTTTGTTTACAGAGAAGGCAATGGCACCCCACTTTAGTACTCTTGCCTGGAAAATCCCATGGACGGCAGAGCCTGGTAGGCTGTAGTCCATGGGGTCGGTAAGAGTCAGACACGACTGAGCGACTTCACTTTAACTTTTCACTTTCATGCATTGGAGAAGGAAATGGCCACCCACTCCAGTGTTCTTGCCTGGAGAATCCCAAGGACAGGGGAGCCTGGTGGGCTTCCGTCTGTTGGATCACACAGAGTCAGACATGACTGAAGTGTCTTAGCAGCAGCAGCAGTTTGTTTAACCAGTACACAAACAAGTTCATCTACATCTGACTGATGCATTGCTCCTACAGGAGAGAAAACAATTTTCCTTCTACCTTCTAGGTTCTTTGGCTTATCTAATAACCTCCAATTTAAATTCCACTCTACCTGTCCCCCCCACCAGTAATTTTATTTGCCTCTTATGAAAAGAAACACATACTTGATTGTCTTTCTTTATAATCTTAAGATTGATTAGGTGGTTTCGTTATTATCAGCCTACTCCAGCATTATAAAATTTCCTGTAGTTTATTTTCTCAATGTGCTTAGCAGCCAACTTGATTGTATATATCAATTTAAGCTTAGTTATATTGTGGTAACAAAAACCCCAAGTCACAGCAGCTCTAAACAATAAAGTTTATAACTTCTTAAGTCCATGTCACCTGACCCTCGACTTTGCTCTGCTCCGTACCATCTATTCCATGTTGTTTTTACCCTGGGACTCAAGCTAGTGGAACTTGGTACAATGCTGGTCGGCTGCCAGAGGTCCTAGATTTTCCTATACACTCTCTTACTTTTCTTCCCCTTTCCACTCACTGCAGCCACTACTCAGAAATGAATTTGACAAATATAAGGAGAGATAACTATATTAAAATCCCATCAACACACTGGCTCCAAGTAGTTCTCCTATGGATCAAGTGTATTCACTTTTAGGAAATATGTTGAACAAAGCATATATTATTTGAAGTATACAAGAGTATAGAGAAGATCATAAACATCTGTGTACCAGCCACCCACTGAGCCACATTATAGCATTTCACCATATTTACTTAAAGTTTGGGGGAAAGAAATAGGTATATATAATCTAGAAATCCTCTGGGCCCCTCCTTCCTAATCAGATTAAGAAGGGGGTAGCCATCATTCTTGTAAGCATTAGTAAATTTTTATTTATCTACTTTAGCTTTACAGGTATGTGTGTTTAGCAACTACTTTTCATATTTTAGGGCTTCCCTGTTAGCTCCGTTGGTAAATAATCCACCTGTAATGCAGGAGACCCTGGTTTAATTCCTGGGTTGGGAAGATCCCCTGGAGAAGGGAAAGGCTACCCACTCCAGTATTCTGGCCTGGAGAATGCCAAGGGGTCGCAAACAGTCAGAGACAACTGAGTGACTTTCACTTCACTTTCATATTTTAACATTAATGATTTCACACTAAATATAACTGTACATTTTTCATATTTATGCCCATTGATATGTGCATCTCTTGTTCATTCATTTGTCCTAAGAATGCATAGTTATTTAACTAGATATTTTAGTAGCTTATGCTTCTTGATGATATTAGAAAAACTGAGGGGAAAGTTTTTTTATGTCTCTTGCTCATACTTTATACCTTTCTAGATACATATGCACACATACACATACACGCACACACACAAACCTGGAAATAGTTTTGGAGTGATAGAGCATACCCATGTTTAACTTTACTGCCAAATTGCTTTCTACTGCTTTACCAATTTTACACTCTCATCAGTAATATCACTGTTCCCTATCACTCTCTGCCAAAGTTCTATTATTGATATAAATTTTGTCATTCTAATAGACCTGAATTGATCACATATTTTAATTTGCAGTTCCCTGATTACTTAATGCATTTATTTGGGTATTTTATTTTATTTTAATTTTATTTTATTTTTAAACTTTACAATATTGTATTAGCTCCGCCAAACATCGAAATGAATCCGCCACAGGTACACCCGTGTCCCCCATCCTGAACCCCTCTCCCTCCCCCCTCCCCACACCCTCCCCCTGGGTCATCCCAGTGCACCAGCCCCAAGCATCCAGTATAGTGCATCGAACCTGGACTGGCGACTCGTTTCACACATGATATTATACATGTTTCAATGCCATTCTCCCAAATCTCCCCACCCTCTCCCTCTCCCGCAGAGTCCATAAGACTGTTCTATACATCAGTGTCTCTTTTGCTGTGTCGTACACAGGGTTGTTGTTACCATCTTTCTAAATTCCATATATATGCGTTAGTGTACTATATTTTAATTTTTTCTCCTGTGAATATGTTCTCCACATTTTTTCCTGTTTATTTCTTTCTCTCTAGGTAATGCATTCTGGAACATTCTGGAAACTAATTCTTTGAAGATTACTTTGCAAATGTTTATTTTATCTGTGTCTTCTGTTTTTTACTTTGTATATTAATATTTTGTTTTACAGAATAATAAAATCAAATTATGAGTTTCTTCTTTTAAGATTGATACATTTTTTAAAATTTTTTAATTATTATTATTTTTTTACTTTACAGTATTGTATTGGTTTTGCCATACATCAACATGCATCCACCACGGGTGTACATGTGTTCCCCATCCTGAACCCCCCTCCCACCTCCTTTAATTTATTGACACTTTTGAAATCTTGCTTAATTAAAAATACAGTGTGTTTTTTCTTTTGGTCTCCTGACCAAGAAATTTTTCTCTGCTTTGTTGTGATAAAGATTTTATACTTTATTTAGAAATGAAAAAGCTTTGCCTTTTTGCATTTATGTTTTTAATCCAACCTGAAGTTTATTTTATTTATGATACTAGTGAGGGAACTAATTTTATTTTTTTCTGTATGGATAATCAGTTGTTTCAGCACTTCCAAAACATAATCCATTCCTTTCCCCAATGGTTTGTCAAGATATCTCTGTCATATATCAAGTTTCTGTACATGTTGGGAGTGTCTGTTTTACGTTCTTGCTTTTTTTTTTTTTTTTTTTTAGTAATATTAATATCTGGTGAGTTCTTTCAACCCTGCTCCTTGAGGAATCGAATTCCTCTTAGCTGCTTTTTGGCCTGTCTCTTCCATGTGCATTTTAAAACCAGCCTGTCAAGTTCCACATACTCAAAAATTTTTTGTTGGAGTTTTTATTAGAATTATACTGAGTTTGTAGATAGACTTTGAAAGAAGTGTCACAGATTTATCTCTTGAGTTCTCCCAGATTGGAGAAGGATAGAATTCTCCATCTGTTGTTAGGTTTCCTAGGAAAGTTATATATTTCTCCCAAAAATGTCTTGGGACATCTAGTCTTATTTCTAGGAAATGACACTATTTCTATTGTAAATAGTATTTTAAAAAGTTATATATTCTGATTATTTATTAGTATACAGTTGATTTTGCTGATTGCAGCTTGCTAAATTATGTTCCTTCTGATAGTATAGTCTTCCTCACATTACTGTGTAGTTGACTATATTTTCTGTAAATGATTAACAAATTGCTTTTTCCTCCTAGTCTTTGTACCTTTTTATTATCCTTAAATTACTATCTTAGCTAGGTCTTTTATACAGTGCTAAGTAAAACTTAGTGATAGGGATCAACCTGACTTTTAAAAATATGCTTCTAGTTTTTCATCATTTTTTTCTATAGGTTTGGATACTAACCCTTAACTGATAATTAAGCCTTTATCTGGGCAAGGAATTTTTGTTTTATCCTTCTTGTTTTATAAAGACTTTTTATACTACATGAATATTGAAATTTGTTGAATTCTTTCTTTAATATTTTTCTTGTTTCTTCGTTTGGCTAAAGACATTAATATGTTTTCTAATGCATTAATTTATGTATGCCTTTTTCAGTTAAACTCAATTTGTTTAGGATATACTTAACATGTATATATAATTAAATATTTTACATACTTTAAATAAGTCAGAATATTCTATAATTTTTCTTTTTACTGTTTTATGCATCAAGATTATATATATCTTATGAAATGAGTTGAAAAACATTTTTTTAACGCACACTGGATCAGTTTGTTAAAGATTCAGTGTATATTTAACCATGAGTTCATTTTCTTAAGTGATCATAAACTTGAATTTTTGTTTTAGTCAGTTTTGTTTCTAGGAAATTTCCCCTTTGTCTATCTTTATTTGTAGTATAAAGTTGATTATTGCATCTCTACTAAGATCTATAGTAATGATCCTGTTTTTGAAAATTCAAACAAATTATTTTTACTATCAACATTATTTTAAGCATTATTATATGTTAAATGAAATTAACTCTTTGTTCATATATATTTGGGATATTTCATGAAAGCTTAAAAGATTTCCGTCTACTCTGTCTTATCTTGTTTTAAGAATAATTAATAATTGAGAGCCCCTTTCAGTGTGAAGAAGAGGGAGGTATATCTTCGATGTATATTTTTATCATTCATCTTGTCTCCTTCAAATCATTACCCACACACATGGAAGTGATCATCTACATACCCACCTGCTTAATCTTTCTAAGCAAAGTATCTCAACCAGCTTCTGCAGCAGGTAGAATTCTAAGAGATACAGGTCTGTCATTATAAACTTATATTTCAGGTGCTTGACATGTGGCCTCATAGCTTATAAAAATCTCTGTAATGTTATGATTTCATATTTATAGTTGAATCTATAAATATTTTACAAACGAAAGTTGAGAAAGATTTAAAAAAATAGCATCCAAGAGTTATTCTATAATGGTATGAGTTTGTTTTCCTAAAAGGCAAAGAGTGAATTCATTACTCACATTCATGCACACATTAACTCTGTGTGTATGTGCATGTGCTTGTGTATGCACATACAAACATATGTATACGTGTAATCTAAGTACAGAAATAGCTATTCAGGATATATGCTATCAGAGAGGGTAAAATTTAGAGAAAAGTATGTGGACTGTATTTATTGAATTATGTGTTACTTTTAAAAATTCAAATACCTGAAATGAAAATTTTTCCATCCACTTCCTCTCATTTCATCAGTAAATGGCACATTCTAATTACTAATATGAAATAGTTTACTCTAGTAGAAACAATAATATTTTTTCATTCTTTTTTAATAAATGTATGCTGATATAGAGTATTATAATCTTTATTGGATTTATAGTAGACAACATTTATGTTGAGACTATTACTATTTTATTTTTTAAACAGAGTCTTGCTGATCATGTAAATGTTCTTAATGTTTCTTTATTGACTTGACTTCATTTCCTAACATGTTTCCTTATGTTCCTACCTCATTAGAATTTGTGAACTTTGGATCCTACTGCAATGGTTTGCAAACTTTTTTTATAAAAATCCAAGTAGTACACATTTTAAGCTTTGCAGGCCATGTGGCCTAAGCTGCAAATACTTAACTGCCATAGATAATATGTTAATAGATAATTGAGGCTGTGTCCCAGTAAAACATTATTTACCCAAACAAGTGGCAGACCAGATTGCCCGACTTGAGTATGTAAAAATTGATCAGTACTAGTGAGAATTAATGGGAAGTTTGAACATAATGCCAGACGTAGACGTTTTCTCATAACTAATGCTATGCTGGGCAACTACTTTTAGAAATTATCAAAAACTTATTACTGCAAAATTGACCTATGTAATCTTATGTATTAAAATACATTATGTAGCAATACATAGAAATAGATACCTACATGCAGTAGAGGTATTCAAATTTTATACTTCATATTGTGTTTTACCATTACCAAGTAATGGTCATTGAAAATTACTTTAACCATAGAGCCAAAAAATAATTTTGAAATATTTTTGTTTAACATGATTTCAGTGAAACTTTGATCAATTCAGTTTAGTTCAGTTCAGTCACTCAGGCATGTCTGACTCTTTGCGACCCCATGAACAGCAGCACACCAGGCCTCCCTGTCCATCACCAACTCCCAGAGTTCACTCAAACTCATGTCCATCAAGTTGATGATGCCATCCAACCATCTCATCCTCTGTCATCCCCTTCTCCTCCTGCCCTCAATCCTTCCCAGCATCAGGGTCTTTTCCAATGAGTCAGCTTTTCGCATCAGGTGCCCAAAGTATTGGAGTTTCAGCCTCAACATCAGTCCTTCCAGTGAACACCCAGGACTGATCTCCTTTAGGATGGACTGCTTGGATCTCCTTGCAGTCCAAGGTACTCTCAAGAGTCTTCTCCAACACCACAGTTCAAAAGCATCAATTCTTCTGCACTTAGCTTTCTTTATAGTCCAACTCTCACATCCATACATGACCACTGGAAAAACCATAGCCTTGACTAGATGGACCTTTGTTGACAAAGTAACGTCTCTGCTTTTGAACATGCTATCTAGGTTGTTCATAACTTTCCTTCCAAGGAGTAAGCGTCTTTTAATTTCGTTGCTGGAATTGAAATTTTGATAGTTGTGTGCTATAAATCAGACACTTCATATTCATAGGCCAAAAGACTAGAATTAGTTGACAAAAGATATGTAAAACTCTAAAGAAAATTTTAAAACTATTATACCAAAATTTTTAAAGTAGTAAAGTTTAAGACCTCTTAGAATAATTTAGTTGTTTGTTCATAATTTTGTTGTAATTGAACACTAAAGTTTTTAGAATAGTAAAAATAGAATAATGGTTTATGTGCAATTTGCCTTTTTGTCGGTGAAGATAAAGAATGCCCCTTTGTTCCCCTCCTTTATCTTTTACCTCATCCAGTTCTGGAAGTTGCAGTACTCAGTACAGAAGGACAGGTCCAAGACTTTAAATTTCCTCTGGGCATCAAAGGAGCAGGCAGCTCAATCCAACTCTCTGCAAATACTGTTAAACAGAACAGCAGGAATGGTAAGATGGAGCAAAGTCTTTTAAAAATTGATAGGTTTTTTTGTTCATTTAAACCTGTTAATTCTAAAGTGCTGAGTACTTGACTCCTAATATAACAAATACGGCTTAACATTTAAAAGCAGATTTAAAATAACATCTACTCTTTCCCAGTAAACTTAATCTGAATAAAGATTTCATAAGGATTTCATTTTGTTATTTACTGTGTCTTATCTTATTCATAAGCATATTTTCTGTAAAGACATATGACTGTTTTTACCTTCCTAGGTCTTGCAAAGTTGGTGTTCATCATTTACCGGAGTTTGGGACAGTTCCTTAGTACCGAAAATGCAACCATAAAACTGGGTGCTGACTTTATTGGTCGAAATAGCACCATTGCAGTGAATTCTCACGTCATTTCGGTTTCAATCAATAAAGAATCCAGCCGAGTATACTTGACAGATCCTGTGCTTTTTACCCTACCACACATTGATGTAAGTTATGTACGCTAATGAAGTAGTGGAAGGTTATAAAACCAGTGAGGAAGGCAAGCAAAACTGACATGCTGTGGATTGAGAGAGGAGGAATGGAGAAGTGGCAGAGAGGAAAGAAAAGACTTCCTATTTGAATTTCAAATGTTGGACAGGTCAGAGACACAAGTTTATTTACGTCTGAGAACATAAAATTAAATGAGGCTGGTTCAGTGATTATTAGAATTTAAGTGTATTCTTAATGAAAGCTAATTCAGTAATCAACAGGAAAATGTAAATGCCTGTAATTTGTTTTAGAATGAAAATTAACCCTTACCTTACCAGCATGATAACAGAGTTCCAGGACTCTGCCTTTTTCATGTGGCAGATCTTTTTGGTTTGTTTTACTGATCATATTAACAGAATCATTATCAAGCATTGTGTTTTTAACAATATAGAATTGAAGAGATGTGATTCCTCTGCTATACCGTAGAACGTAAGTTAGTAAATAATTGCACTGTGTTGGAATTTGGCTGTAGTTATAGTAGAGTGAATAAGTGGGCATAGATAGCCATGTAAATCTCCAGAACTGGCAAAGTTCAATACATTTGTGTGGCTTTTTTTTTTTTTAATTTTATTTTATTTTTAAACTTTACGTAATTGTATTAGTTTTGCCAAATATCAAAATGAATCCGCCACAGGTATACATGTGTTCCCCATCCTGAACCCTCCTCCCTCCTCCCTCCCCATTCCATCCCTCTGGGTCGTCCCAGTGCACCAGCCCCAAGCATCCAGTATCGTGCATCGAACCTCGACTGGCAACTCGTTTCATACATGGTGTTTTACATGTTTCAATGCCATTCTCCCAAATCTTCCCACCCTCTCCCTCTCCTTTTGTTCTCATATTTTCTGTAGTTTGCTTCACTCTCTTTAGAGCCTTGACATACTAACTATAGGATTTGAGTCATCTCTATTGTGTCCCTTAGAACAAAAATGGGCCCAAAACAAGATGGATTTTTAAACACTTGGTCCTTATAGAATTTATCAGAGCAACTTTTGTCAGAAAAGAAAAAATGATTCTGATTACCATCAGTATGTAAAATCAGAAGATGGAAATTGTAATTGTGTAAAATGGGTCTTTGGTAATTTAGAGTACATTTTAGAGTGTTTCGGACTATAAAGCCCCTTTTAAGTTAGGTATCTGCCTTGTATAACATAGTCTACAATTTTGCTGATGAAAAACTTTATAGTCCGAAACATGCAAAGTTTAATCTAAATTACCTTTTACACATATTAAACAATTGCTATTGCCATCTTAGAGTATAAAATCCTAATTTTATCTTGTCATTTTATTTCCCAGCCTGACAATTATTTCAATGCAAACTGCTCCTTCTGGAACTACTCAGAGAGAACTATGATGGGATATTGGTCTACCCAGGGCTGCAAGCTGGTTGACACTAATAAAACGCGTACAACGTGTGCATGCAGCCACCTAACCAATTTTGCAATTCTCATGGCCCACAGGGAAATTGCAGTAAGTATTTGCACTTCTAATTAGTAGCAGAGAAAAACCTCAGAGATTCAAAACAGCTTGTGTAATTGTCCCTTCTTTGGGTGCTTATCGTAACTAAAAAGCAAACAAAGTAATGTGGATTTCTAATTGTTTCTCCACTGTCCATATATTTTAAGCAGTTTCGACACTGTATTGTTACTTCTCAAAATCATGTACTTCATAGACTTGTTCTCAGTTTTTCTCCTGTGGTCAGGTGTTAAGCAGAGGCGTCAGGGATTTAAAAAGCTAACAGCAACAATAGATTATAAAAAAGAGACAGAGGGTTCTAAATATTAACCTGCCCTCCCCATCTTAAATGTTTGAATCTCATTTCAAAACTTTTCTATAAGTTCCCAAGCACTTTGCACACTTTGTAAGACTGCAGATTTCGAAAGATCAGAAAGATTTCTGGGATATTTTATAATTCATTTCTTCTTCTGATTAAGAGAACAATAGCCAGAAGATAAAAATATTTTAAGAACTACAGCATGAAAACTCTCAGATCTACTATATACTTAACTCTTAGTAATTAAAATCTCAAGGAGAAAATTAAAACTTAAAATTTGACTTTTTAGTCTGGAAATTCAATAAAATGCCAATTATTTTTAAATAACTAAGTGGTCTTTATTATAAAATGTTTTCTGTGTTTATGTAAGTAATAATTTCAGTCATTTTCTAAGTAGAATCTTCTACTTTCATAGATCATTCTTTGAATATAAAAATCAATAAGATAATATTGGAACTATTACATGATTGAAAAAATTTGTTTTAGCATTGAGCCCCATTTGAACACACATAAATATTCAGAGTTTAGGTAAAAGATGAACTCTCACATGTGTAACTCATCTTATATTTATTTAATGTAACATAGGAATACTAAAGTCCCTCATATTTATTTTTTTTATTTTCAGTACAAAGATGGAGTTCACGAATTACTCCTTACAGTCATCACCTGGGTGGGAATTGTCATTTCCCTTGTTTGTCTGGCTATCTGCATCTTCACTTTCTGCTTTTTCCGTGGTCTACAGAGTGACCGTAATACCATTCACAAGAACCTTTGTATCAACCTTTTTATTGCTGAATTTATTTTCCTAATAGGCATTGATAAGACAAAATACATGGTAAGTACCCCTTCCATTTGTTGACCTTGGATCTCTGAAAATTAATATTATAACAAGTTATCCACGTATGCTGCTATTAATATTTGACCTTATAACTTATAATAACTTATAACTTATAGTTGACATGGCAATACTAAAGGATAATTTGTAATAAAAGACAACCCAATCATTAAGTAATATTGTGGATTAATTCATTTCTTATGTTAAGGTACAGTTGCATTTTTCTGGGTTTTAATAAAACACGTAGTTTGAGTCGAAGAATGCTGGGGACACTAAAATGAAAAGATAATATTAAATTTTTCATTTTGTTTACCTAGTCATTCTGACCAGTGATCATTTCCTCATAACCTGAGCAATTTATTCTTTATCGTGAGGTCTCAATGTAAGAAAGATAACTTAGTTAATGCTTTACACTATAGAATGAATTTGAGAATGCTCCACATATGACAGGAAAATGATGTTAACTAATTAGAGCTAGTATATTTACCATTAAAGCAAAATTTTTAAAATTCTATAATAGAAAAAAATAGAACTTATGTTTTTGGAAACAATTTTTCTAAAGATTTTTAAAACAAATTATCTACAAATAGAATCAGATTTTAAAATATGTAATTCTAGAAGAGAAATTAATGTTTTCTTATTTGCATTTAGTTTTACTAAAAATATAAATATCTTATAGTGATGAGATTTTTAGCGCACCTACCATTACCCTTCAAAAGCATTGAGTCATATTTAGCAGTATTTTCACTTATTAAAAGGTTTTTAAGAAGCAGTCATTTAAATAATGATGTATCTTATAGACATTATCAGTGAATACTGTATAGTTTTGGAGTGGGTTGTTTGTATTCACATGTTCCCTTTTGGGATTTTGCTTCTTTCCTTTATAGATTGCATGCCCAATATTTGCAGGACTATTACACTTTTTCTTTTTGGCTGCTTTTGCTTGGATGTGTCTAGAAGGTGTACAGCTCTATCTAATGTTAGTTGAAGTCTTTGAAAGTGAATATTCAAGAAAGAAATACTACTATGTTGCCGGTTACTTGTTTCCTGCCACAGTGGTTGGAGTTTCAGCTGCTATTGACTATAAGAGCTATGGAACAGAAAAAGCGTAAGTAATTGCAAGTGACCTGAGTGTTTTTCAAGTGAATAATTTTTTTAAAGCCTGTTAGCTGTCAGTGAGGGTCCCTGACAGACTAAAATAGCATCTGAAAGCTTTATTGGTAAGAGAATGGGCATGCCGTGCACAAATTACAATCAAGTCTTTTGTAATTTTCTAGGTTCAGAGGATTTGTACTCTGGTGAGGCAGATTCTAAATTATGGACTTTCTTTTTAACACAAAAGATTGACCTGAAACAAATTGAAAAAGTAAATAACTTTTTAGCCTTAGAAAGATATTAAGCAAAAAATTCTTGTGAACTTAAAGCATCTGACAGGTTTAACTACTGAGTTTTTAAGCTAATGCTTCATTAGCTCTCTTTGTGCAGCCGACCCTCTAGCTAACTCTCGTTTTGAATTGTGACAGTACCACATTCCATCCCATATGTTTTACTTTGATAATATTTTATCAGGCAGTTTGAAAGGATTAAAATAAGTGACTGTCATTCATTTATAAAAAAAAAATACAGATATTTATGGAAAGTGACAGAAGGTAGACATAGCCATGTTTCTAAGGATTTTGTTTGCTAGAGGCATGAATTTGCCTTCCAATTGTTTATTTTTTCCTTTGATAAAATTAGTTATATAAAGATTCTTTGGACTAAAGAAAGCTTTTTGACTACACAGACGATGAAAGACAAAAGAAATTCGTTGGGGATTCAATGTTGTATGAAGAATGAACTACTAAGTAAAGTCTGTCTTAATAAGTTTATGCATCATTTACTCTAATGATGTATGAATTCTGTGCTTGGAATTTTTTCCCCTAGTATTCATCCATTCCCAATTGAGGTGTTATATTTGTGATATACTGTTTTACAACAAACATTACATCTGAACACTTATTTTATTTTTTTTATCCTTTGTGTGCCATAGGGTGAAACATTTTAGCTCAGATGTAGATCCGAAAGGCAAATTTTGAAGATAAGAACTGTAGAACAATGAGACAATTTGGAATGCTGAGTTTCAAGTTTTTCTTAGTAAACTTAGAGGTTTTAACATTTCAGGATTGGGGTGGGAGTTATTGTTTTCCCAACACAATTAATATGTCTTTATCAAATTTAAAACCTGAAATGAAGAACAGTAGTTTGAGGTAAATAATTACTACTCTTTAAGTCAGAGGCAACTCAGTTATTAAATTGTTCTTGTCCATGATAAATTAATTTTTAAAGGCAACTGTAAAGATAGTTTTGCTTGTTAGATTTTTAAAATTCTGTCTTATTTGTGATTTGAGGATCCACTTAATGTTCTTTTCTTTTCATAATAGTTGCTGGCTTCATGTTGATAACTATTTTATATGGAGTTTCATTGGACCTGTTGCCTTCATTATTCTGGTAAGCAGACTCTGCTTTGCTTTCCTTTTTATTCTTGCCTTTTTAGCTGTACAATGGAAGTAGGGATAATTGGTTTTACTGTTTATTTATCTATACATGCAAAGATTTTATCAACATGTCTAGCTTACAAAATAATGTAGTATATTTTACCTATGATATAGTTATTGAGAGTTTATATACATGCTAATTGGTACTATTTCTGAAAACCCTCTTTCTTTTAAGAAGTACTTTTTTCTTCATTTGTAATTTAGTTTGCAGAAATGTGATGTCATAATCTAATCTATGTATATATGTAAGTGTATATATAAAAGCCATGTTAAGATTGTATGATTTGAAAGTAGTTTGAGAATTAGAAAGGGATAATATGTGTAGCATATTCTGTTTTTGACTAGTGGAGTTTTTTACTAAGAGGTTTAGTTTAGGTAGTTATGTCTTCAGAATCTATAGTATTAGCTCTGCACCAAGCCTGTATAGCATTTATGAATTAAATAAATGTTTTATAGAAGTAAAAGAAAATTAAGTTAATGTTTAGTATCATAATTTCTACATAGTAATTTAGTACTTTTAAATAAATTCCACACCCAGATTCTTTTTAAGGGACGAAACAGTTTTTTTTAAGCTTAGAGTAATAAAATAATATTAAATAAATTTTAAATTCATCAGAAATAAAATTATTTTTCTGAGACTTAAAATACCAAATGCACATATTGATTTCTAAGAAACTTAGTTTTAAAATAAACTTAATACAACTTAAGTAAAAGACATTAAAATTTCTTTACTTAAATTATTGCTAATCAAATATTTGAAATATATTTGAAATTTTTATAAAAGCTAAAATATTTGGATTTCAGCATTTCAAAGCTGTTCACTCAGTTTTAACATCATGCTGTTACAAATAATGGTTTCTGACTATTGTAAGATTGAAAATGAAGCATAATCAACTTTACATATCACCTATGTCTTTTTATTTCTATTAAGATTTTTTTTCTATAAAAAGTGACACAGTAAGCTTATTAAGATATTTCCTATGGTTAGTAGTATTATAATTATAGTTACTAGTATTTTAATAAAATTAAGAAAAAATTTTAGTAGTTCAAGGACACTTAAAACTATCTCAAGTGTATATACTTTTGTCATTAAAATGAATTATTTTATACAGTTACTTATAAAAGTAAAATGAAAATTTGAGATGAATGCCTGTAGGAAGCACACCAGTAAAACACTCCTAAGTGTTCCTTGGAAAGTTGATTTCTCATCAGAGTTATTCAATCGAGATGATTGCCCCAGTGTTTGTTCTTGGTTTACTTAAGTTAACACAGCCTGAGCCTGTCTTAATTTAAATGACAAACAGCTGAGTTAAAAAGGTATGGTTCTCAAAAACACAAGCTTCTTTTTTCCCTGAACTGTTGGCCAAACATTGATACCGTGAAAATTGTAAAGACCATTGTAGGGATATTTGATCTATATGTCTGTCTTACTGCAGTTTTTCTTTATTTTTCTTTTTTTTATATCAGAAGATAAATACTGACTTTAGAATGTTAAAAAACCTTTCACTTGGCAAAAGGAGTTAATGTTCATTTATCCTCAGCTTCCAGCAAGAAAAGAAATAAAGGATGTTTTATTATGTTGCCCATTTATAGTGAGAGCCTACTATTATTTTATAGCCTTGTCCTTATTATCCTCTACCAAATTATTTATATTGAGATGTGAAGGGCTTTGGGGAACAGTGTTCTCAACTTAAAAAACAAAACAAAACAGCAGGTTGCAATCACAGTACAGATCCTTGGAGTAATTCTCCTTCAATTTCTTTGCCCTCTAATCGTCCCAACATAGAAAGACAAAGAATTGTATTGAAGTGTAAAACATTATCTCAAATGTAACCTAAAGTGAGATATATGATTTTTCAGCACGTTTGTTTAGTATTAATGTATTTATATATATATATATATATATATATATCTCCTTATAGGAATATATAGGTCATTTGAAAATCAGTTCAGACACAGTTTAGCAAATTACACAAAATAAATTATACTGTACACTACCCTTTTAAGGAGTAACAAAAATTACATATTGATATTCCTAGAAAGCATAGTTTTGTACTTCCAGCTTTCTGAATTGAAATTATGTAACTTTAGTAGTATTAAATAAGTGTACATTTTTAATCATTTTCAATGAAGGGAAAAAAAAAACCATGTTATAGGAGATAAAGCTTGCTACTTCTGTATTTCTATAGGATGTCTTGCCTACAGGCACTAGAGTTATTATATCTATGAGAAAAGTGCTTGTAAGTAATGAGCAGTGGGAAACCATTAGTATGCCTGAAATAGTTTAATGAAAGCTTGGATCATGACACGTCAGGAGCTGTTCTTATCATTTGGACAGCTCCATCTGCATCATTAATAATTAATTCAGTTCAGTAAGAGTTCAGCTCACACACTGATTTAGAAGTCTTCCTCCGAGAACACCTCTCTGGCTGCTAGTCCCAGGGAGAAATAGGTTTCTGCTTGGCTAACAGCAAAGATCTGGAGATACAAGTGCAGTTTTAGAGTTGCATTTGCTAGGTAGCAAAAGCTCTAGGGAGGACAAAAAGGGTCAGAACATGTGCAGTTCAGTTAGGTTACTTCAGAGTGGTGTTTCTGTTCTTCTGTCTTATCATATCCATGTCAGCACTGCAAGCTGTGGAATGAATTTTAAGCTGCTAAGCTCAGACGGATATGATTCAGTTGAGCAGGTGGATGGCTATAAAACAAACCGTGCACTTCTGTAATCTATGGTACCTTTTTCTTTCTTTAAACTTCTTTGTATTTTCATGATCATCAGTGTGAGTGAGAATTAGCTAGGCTATATCATCAAGTAGTGATGAATTCTATCAGCAAATTACACTGGCAGAGTGTTTTAGCAGTAATTTATGAAATATTTTGGGGGGATAGGGAGGAGAGTATTATTTGTTATTAGTAGAGAAAATGCCCTATTTAGTGATTTAACACTTTTTAGCTGAAATTCTTTTCAATTTGCTTTCACTCTTTCACATAGAATTCTATTAAGAGATACCTATCTATTTACCTGTGTACACACACATAGAGAGAGCAGAATTAAAATCTGATTAATTCCTGGATGAGTTGCTTCATCTCCAAACTTAATCTTCATTATGGACATTTAGGCTGGTGAATTAACATAAAACATGTAACACAACTCTTTTGCTTTGTACTTACTAAAGGCTTCTACATGAATGATTACTGACATATATACCAGCTATAGACAAATCTTTATGTACATAGTTGTAACTCCATCTTTTTCGTTTCTCACTGATGCATAACACCTTTCAACTTATCCCAAAATACTATGTTTAAACTTAGTGGCATTTATGTTGGAAAGAAAAAGAACATGAGGTCAAAAAATGGTTTCATTGGACTTGAAGAGATAAGAATAGTGGTTGGATGGTGAAGACAATTCTTCTCATCTTTTTTGCCTGCCTTCCAGTAGAGAAATCCTCATTGATGGTTGTGATTTCTTTTATTTGTTAAATGCATACGAAAGGCAGGAAAATAAGTCAGAAAGAAAAAAGCGAGGAGAAAGAAATCACTTACTCTAAATAGAAAAATAAAAGGCACAAAGGTATATGGCTGGAAAGAGCCATTTATGTCATAGGCAAAATGCTAAGACGAAAACACTCAGTATGTCATTTGAAACTAAGGTTATCAGTCTTCAAGTGACTATTTTGAACAATAGATTTTGTCAAAGATGTTTCTTTTTGCTGCTCTGTTTCTTGTTTTGATTCGCATAGTTATATTTTAAAAGAACAAGAGTAGAAAAGGAAAAAAAATCTATTGAAATGTCTTATTATACAAAATTATGACTTATTTGAATGCATTGTCTCTTGAGAAAGATCATAGGAACAATTTTTATCAATGACACTAAAAATTAGCATTTACAGTTTTAGACACTGGAGAAAATACAAGAACTTTAAACCAAAATTTAAAAAATTTGTTTATACTTCAGTAAATATTTTGTTTAATTTCAGAAAATATTTCACTCATGTATTTGGTGATAATGTATTAAAATGTTCAATTCTTCGACAGTAGACATATTTTTTCAGAAATAATATATATTAGTGATTTTTAATGTGGTGTTGAAGAAAAATATTTCACACTTGGCATTTTTACTTATATGATTCACAATAATTCCTGCATGTCTTTTTTCATAATTTGTCTTAAAATAATGATAATATATCCTAATAAAGATATCATTGTCTCATTAATTGTGTATCATCATAATTCATAGACTAAATGAGTGTCAGATTTAACTAAATTTCTTAGCAACCTGACTGCTAGTGCCTTGGTTAAATTTTTATTTTCAGTTTCTGTAAATTGGAGAATTCACAGGTACTTGTGAAAGAATTTGATACAAGAATTCTACTGTGGTTTTATGATTATTTTTCTAGGATTTTAGATTTTCTTTTTTAAATAGACTCACTTTAAAAACACCTTTTGGAAGCAATTTTAAATAAGTTAGAAACAACAGCTTTTTTCCCCACCAGGATTTTATTGGTTTGTGTGATATTTATCTGTGTGTGCATATAACTAGCACAATCAGGTTTAAGAAAACAAAACTAACTATTCGGTGTACAGTTTGGCTAGTAGGAATAGCATGTGGGCATTTTAGCCATTTGCTGATTATGGATGGTTGTATTTTGCAAAGGGAATGGAGAATTGGTTATTAGGGCAAGTCCATCAAGTGGGAATCATTTGAAGAGCACACCTTCTTATGTCATTCATGCAGGATTTTATGTATTAATTTTATATATTAATATTATATCTTCATTTATCATCTCTTATTGATTTGTAAATTAGATTACTCTATAGAGAAGTGGAACCTTTTTAAAAAATTTACAAAACTCTTTGTATAGTTTATCTTTGTTTTGCTAAAGATTCCTAATTTTCTCAACCAGAATAAACTGGTTTATTTTATTGACAAGATTGGGCCATGGAGCTAGAAGATAGTATATTGAATCTCAGCATTGACGCTATATTAATTGCAGCCAAGTAGTCTTTGGTCATATACTCAACATCACAAATTTGTAAAATAATCAATTCAATGGGTTTCCCAGGTGGCACTAGTGGTAAAGAACCCACCTGCCAGTGCGGGAGACCTAAGAGATGCAGGTTCAATCTTTGGGTCAGGAAGATCCCCTGGAGGAGGGCATGGCAATCCACTCCAATATTCTTGTCTGGAGAATCCCATAGACAGAGGAGCCTGGTGGGCTACAGTCCATAGGGTCTCACAGAGGTGGACACAACTGAAACGACTTAGCACGCACGCACTTCTGGAATAGGATTATAGGTTCATGGTGCTGTTTCTTTTTCCCTGTAATTTTCTGTATTGTCTGAACTTTATGTTTTGCGCATGTTTGCAGCTAGGACGAAACACTGAACATATATATATTAAGAAACTCTCAGTAGGGTAAGGGAAAAGAAGGGGAGATATTTTTTAAGGATTAAATGAAATATGTTTTCTGTGGCAGTTCCAAATTGGTTAGTTCTATCTTAACAAGAAAAAAATGTCCTTGTATCATACTTAAGCTCTAATTTTACATAGGTACACTTCATTTTTATTTCAATTTTATTAGAAAATGAGCTAGTTCTTAAATAACTGATTTTTTTGCTTGGTTTTTCTTCATTGAAAAATATGTTTGGATGGATTCACCCCCACAATTTCACATTTTCTACTCATTTTCTTTTTATGGCATAATACTTGATACATCCATATTTTTTCACATTCACATTCTTTTCTTTCCTTGTATTAGTAGTTTTGACATGACAGTGGATAATATCTTTTCTTTCCTTAAATGTACTACTATTTTATTCCTGAGGGGATAATTAATATGCTTAGAAAATAATTAGTTCCAAACTGTGGCCCTTTGTGCTTTGGAAAATTATTTAAGAAAAAGTGTTAGAGTGGAGGGGCAACCCTAAGTCTGTAAGTTGGTAATAAATAAATGGTTTCATCAGGACCTTCAAAAAGAAGGGTCAAAACGTTTAAATGATTTTAACTTTGAAGCTGTTAAGGCAGCCATTCTTACCTAAGAGTTGTAATCAGTTTGTTTCTTTAAATGGGTTTTGGTTTGTTTGTTTTTAGGATATGTAGAGTACTTGTTTTTAATCATTCCTAAATTGTCCTGGTTAAGGCTTACTGTTACATAAAATAAAAAATAAAAACATTGCTGATTTTGCCTTTACAAAAATTATAGAGGTAAACTGTACCATGACTCCTTAAAAACCAAATTAAATATTTATTGTACTATCAGAAAGATGTCCCTAATTTCTCAAAGGCAAAAAATTGTGTCTTACCCACAATACAATAAGCATGTTCTTGTGTAGAGCAGTAAGGTCAATAAATATTAGTTGAATGAAATGCATGATACTGTAATATCCCTGAAAATGTAAGCTTTTATTTATATATGACTAACTGGACTTTATAACCTCCAGAATACAAAGCTAGAAATTTCTTTTTTTACAAAATTATTTACTTTTTTCTCTAGACCAATATTTTAAGAAATTAATTTTTAAGTGCTTTTTTAAGCAAAGAGCTTCTTTTGTCTTCAAGTAATTAACATCAAACAATGGAATGCAATCTGCCAGCACTTGCAAATTATTCCCATTAACCTCATTTTAGTCCTTAAGAGGAAATTCTACATCTAAGAGAAATAACAAGGCACAGTAGGCAAAATGACTGATATACAGCTTAAATTAAAGCTTTTGCTCTGTTCCTAAATTCATTAGGAAGGACTTGGAAATTTTCTTTATCGCCTTACATCATTTTTCCTAATTATAAAATCGGAAGTAGTGATGTATGAGTAAAATAGTCTTATCACTTTATCAGATGGTTTGTGACTCAGTAAAAATTATGTTACTATAACAGAGTTATGTGGATTATTTAAAACTAAGGAATTGCTTTTGTCTTAACATACTTCTAAATATACCATTTGTGCTTGCACTTAATTACAATGCTCACAAAATAACTTCATTTTGTCTTTTTTAAAGTAGTATTCTCAAGAAATAAAATGTCAAAAAAAAAAAAAATCCAAGAGCAATTTAGCATAGTTTTATTTTTGGAGCATAAAAGTGGAACTGCCTTCACTCAATGTAGCATTCTGCCAGGCTTCCGTAGAAGCAAATGCAAATTACAGATCTCTAACTCTTCTCAGTCAGAACACACCCCTTTTTCTTCTGAAGTTCATTCAAGTTGCCTCCCCAGACTGTTCTTCCATGTCAGGTTCCATCTTCCCTAGTTACTATTCGTTGCATAACTGAGTGTTTAGAGGGACTCGAAACAGCCTTTCTTTAGAATTTACCTACTTCCATTCAGTGTAGAGACATCAGGAAAAAAAGAAATGATGTCCTTTAACACTAAAATAGCAAATACATTTATATTTTTTAAAAGTCTATCTTAGTTTATATAACCAGGGACCATACTTCATATGTTATCTCATTTGATTCTTAACCATTACCTTACAAAAGGATTGTTCAAATGTTATTTTCCTCATTTTATCAGTCAAAATCAAGAACTAGACTCTTAACTAAGATTTAGGGTCCCAAATTCAGAGATATTTCCATTATAAACTGCATAATATAAATGCCCCTTCTAAAGAACTGACTTCATATTTTCATTAGGTGGTTTTTAGGCCCTGGGGTACCTCTAGCTAAAGACACTAGGCTTTCTAATTTATTTAATCATCACCACATGATACTTATTTAATGAGGTTGCAATTTCATGTCAAATGATCTATTAAAAAATCAGTCATACATGGCCAGAAAATTTTTCATGTAGACTCAACTTGATTATTGCATAAGTAATGATAAGTAAACTAAAATTGAGTCAGTTTCTACCACATACTCATGTTTTTGATATTTAATTGCATCAACCCATTAAGTATATTGTAATGATGTATTTAACTTTTTCTCATAGTTATCTAATTCCTTCTTTATTTGTTGTAACAGCTAAATATTATCTTTCTGGTGATCACATTATGCAAAATGGTGAAGCACTCGAACACATTAAAACCAGATTCTAGCAGGTTGGAAAACATTAAGTAAGTATTTTGTATTTTAATTTTAGTGCTTGACAAACTGAGTGAAAGATATTCCCCACAGCAAATTCATGAATACCATCTTTCAACTGTAGAAATTATTCAGAATGAAATTTTACTTATCAAGGTTGAACCTCACTGTTACCATGTCACAGACATTGGTCAGAAATTAGATAATAATTTCTGTCATGATCTAGAGCCAAAAAACTGTTTTAGTGCCTTTATGGAAATTCCATAAACTAGCAATCTCATTTAAATTTAAAATGCAGTTCAAAATGATGTTCCTGTTTGCATGACTGATATGATTATATTAAGTTTGTTTTGTTAAATGACTTTTTGATTTAAGGATTCTGAGCAGTTTCTACTTCTAATCCTGTTTTCCTAAGAGAATTTGCTCCATTACTATTGTTAACTTGGAGATTATCTGTTGCTTTCATGATAATTAAATAAATGTTTACTTTAATTCAGGATTGAAAAAATGGAAATATCAATGGAAAAAGTGCTGTCTAATGAGAAAAAATCGATAGCTGTTGAAAAAAATTGATAGCATTTTCAGAGTTATTTTTTCAAATATGAGTTAATTTAAAATCTGAGGAGATATTGTTCACGTTGGTTACAATGGGGTGTAGAAAATATTTTAAATGTTAAAAATGGCAGATCTTATAGTAAAGGTAATTGTTTTAAATTAGATGTTTTAGATAGGTTAGTGCCAGCTTCATTGCATGTTGCATGGTAAGAGAGAGAGCTAATCTTTAGCATCTCTCTCTTTTCTTCCTTTTCCTCTTTCTGTCTTCTCATCTACACCAGTAATTACCGTGTTTGTGATGGCTACTATAATACGGACTTACCTGGGTAAGGTAGAATCCTACATTAACAAATATATGGCATGATTTATATTTTTACAAATCTGTCAATATCATGAATTGCCCTTAATTTCTATAATTATTTTGGAATATCTTATTTGCTAGAGTATTTTAAACTATAATATGCCTTTATTTTTTAATTGCTTGCCTCTGCATTTTGACTTTCTTAATTTTGACTAATTTTATAAAATATATAAATGCTTTCTTATTACTTTCTATTTTAATTCTGTCTAATAATTTTGTTTCTCTTTTCTGCTTATAATGCTTTCTAGCTATGAAGATAATAAGCCATTTATCAAGTAAGATCATTAGTTAGACATGGAATGCACTGACTTTAAATCCTCTCATTCCGTCCTATTTTCTACAGTTCTTTTCTCCTTAAGCTATTCATGATGAAATCTCTCCAAAATTATTTTATTTTGAAGTTGTTCTCATGTTTTTGTCCCATTTCAGCTAGGCTTCTTCATGCTTTAGTTATAAAACCTTAGGTTCACCTAAGATTAGTTTCCTAGAATCTGAAGTTCAGGTGTTAAGTGATTATCTGCCATTTAACCTTTCTGTATGTATCACATTATTCAGTGTCATGAGTGCACCACAGGAATAAAAATACAGGAGTAAACTAATTAAGGACTCCTTAATTTCTTTTACCACAATGCACATAAAAGACAATAAAGTCATGGGGGTTAATTTACACCTTGTATTTTAATATAGTTTTCATACTTATTTATTCTGAATAAGAAAAGGTCATACCTGCTGTTGCTGTTTTCACTGGAGACTGCAGTACTAAATGCTATTGTTCTTTCTTTAATCAATGGAAGGGTAAAGCCAAAATGCTGTTGAATTTGAATATGAACATAGAGAAAGTCAACTGCTACTAATGATGTGCTAATATTTAAGTGTGATATGTGTTGTTCTCTCATTGAATCTGTTAATAAAACTCACTTTATTTTTTCAGGTCTTGGGTGCTTGGCGCATTCGCTCTTCTCTGTCTTCTTGGCCTAACCTGGTCATTCGGGTTGCTTTTTATTAATGAGGAGACTGTTGTGATGGCATATCTCTTCACCATCTTTAATGCTTTCCAGGGAGTGTTCATTTTCATCTTTCACTGTGCTCTCCAAAAGAAAGTAAGTGAAAACACTTGGAGGCTCTGCTTACTTGTTCTTTGATTTGAAAATAATACATTTAATAGAGATTTTAAGTTACCACTGGCATATTATGAATAGCATCATATTTTACTCATAAATTAATTGTAATGCAAGTCAGGAGGTTCAGGCTTCACATATAAGATATGTCAACACCAGTCATCTCTTGAATCTCAATTTGGCAATATTATAAACTAGATACTTGTAAGATTTTTTCTTCAAAGTCTACAAAAATGCTTTGTGCAGAGGGTATACAAGATAAAAATGAATTTAAATAATCTTGTTCTTTCTCAATATAAGGAATGCAGTAAGTAGTTCAGAACAAAATTTGAGTATAAGGTTAAGTGGTGTAAATTTTAAAAGCATAAGATATATAAATATGAATATTAATGTTGCCTTTTGAGTAATTTTGAAAGAATTTAAAACCCAATAATTTCATATTTCACATCTTATTATTTTGTCCTGATTTAATGTTAAGTGGAGTCCTCAAAAATGATTCAAAAATTAAAGTTGCAGGTGAAAATTTTTAATCTATTGTAAGATGTAAACCTAAGAGAATAAACTAGCTGCCATTTAAGTTTAAAATTTCCATGCCTTTCACTAGGTATCATCCTTTCCCCGTCTGCATATCTAATGTAGTCTTTTTATTCTGTTATTATTAGTTGGTCACTAAATTGAACAGAGAAATAGAATTGTGAAAGTGAAAACTATTAAGTTTTCAGTCCTGACAAGATGATAGTGTTGTTACTTCCATCAGTTCTGAATAAGCTATAATTTTGAGATAATGACAGTGGAATGTGCAATACTGACAGATAATATACATTCATAGCAGTATAGGCATTAGGCAAAACCAACACCAGAGGGTATATTATTTGGATAAAATACCATTGTGATTGCCATTGTCTTGGTTATATAGCATTTCAGAGCAGTTAATAGCCATTAAAGGTGCAAAAATTTTTTTGATGTATCATGTCTTATTTAATAACACTGAACTTTAACTTGCTAAACATTATACAGGTATGACCTTGTAATTACTTTGGCTTTTATATATTTTCTACATAGATGAACAGGTTATATACATGCAGATGATCACATATTCATAACTTCTGTCAGATGTTTCTGATAAAGCATAAACTTAGCAGAAAAAGAAGGACATTGTCATTATTTCCTCATAGGGTTTGCATATTAATTTTGCAGAGATTTTGCTGTGCTTGTTAATTAACAATTATCTCTTTAAGTTATTGTGTTACACTTCATTTGAACAAGTTCTACTTAGTCTTGGATACGTTGTATTGGATATTGCCATGATGAGTTGTTAGAACATAATATAAGATGATTTAGTTAAAATCATGGTTCTGACTGCTTGAGTGAATATATTTAGACAAAGGAAATACTCTGTCTAAAAGTTCAACCACATTGTTATTTGTTCTAATAGCTATAATTAAATAAAGCTAAGAGAATGAAAATGCAAGTGCACTTAGATCTAAAGGGTCATTAGTGACTTTAATTCTCTAATTTCCCAAGTAATAAGTGTCAAGAGTTTTGGTCTTTGCAGTGATAGTGCTCATAGAACTATGATCTGCAGGGAGGGGGTGTGGAGGGTTGTCAGGGGGCTTTGAGTGTTTTTTGAAACCTACCAGAAAAAAATAATTTCATGTGCAGCCTTTCATCCTTCCTTCTTATAATTTCAAAGTCTGGCTCTTAGCTACATGAAGCATATTTGTATGCCAAAATATAGCTGCACAGAATCCAGAAATATCCCCCACTGCTCCCAATTCTTGACCACCTAAGTGGGGCCCTATTATTTAGTATTGCTTGGACTCCACTTTTTAAAGTGTAATCTTTCATTTAGGCCTAAGAACTTTTCTATCTATTCATATATCCAGGCTTCAGGGGAAAAGGGAAATTACGTGGGTAACTCGTTAATGTGAGTGGAAATTGCATAAATAGTTCCCTTATGTGCTAATGAAGTGAATAAGCATCTTAGACTCTCTACACTAAGTGTTATAACAGCTAGACACATCAGAAAATGAGGAAAACATTCCATCCTAATTAATGGCATATGTATCAAAGGACATTATTTCCCCTTTACTCTTATGCCAATGTAGTCTTTCATTATAAAGAAGTTACCCACAACGCTGTGCAGTCCAGTTAAAGTTTATGTATTGACCTACCTAAGAGGACATAAAGCATATGAAACTTAAATGACTGAATTACGAGTGGTTAAATGTAATTAAGCAAGGAAAATACTAAATTTTTATCCTATTTTCTTGGCATGAGATAGAAAATTGGGTTGACTAAGGCTATTGCTAGAATAAGGCTTTTAAAATATTACCATTGTATTAATTAATAACATTTGCACTATAATAACGGGGTAGAAAGCATATATCTACATATTATATCACACTTTAAAATCCTCTTGGACTGTCTAGTGGACAGAGGTGTTTTTCCGATTACCAATTCAATTGAATTTGATTTTGTAATCTCCACGGAAAAGGGTTAGTGGAACTTTTCATCTCCTCTGCTCATTTAATTAGAGAGCAAGAGGAGCAAGTATGTTTATATTAATCCCTTGGTCTCGCGGTTATTCCATGCAGGTACGAAAAGAATATGGCAAGTGCTTCAGACATTCATACTGCTGCGGCGGCCTCCCGACTGAGAGTCCCCACAGCTCAGTGAAGGCATCCACCACCAGAACCAGTGCTCGCTATTCCTCTGGCACACAGGTAACAAAGACTTTGACAGCATCTTTAATTAACCTTCTTTATAGAATGCCTTCTGAGACATGTTCTGTTCAGATGCACTAATTGTCTTCTCAGTATAATATCTAGGTAGAAAATACTTGCCCTCTTAGTTTTTTGGTTTTAATATCTTCTTAAGTATTTCTGCAAGATGTTTCTTTAGGTATAAACATCCTTTTTCGAGAGGTATACTTCTTTAAGAAGTACATCACAATAGTTTGATATCCTAAGCTCACATAATACAGGACTCAGGGAACATTCAATAAACATTTGTTAGTCAGCCATCATCTCCACTTTAAACAAAGACAATAATTGAAAATTTCTTTAAGATTAGAAAATTAAATACTCCTTAATAAAGAAACACAGCAGTATAGACTTCCTTAGTTTAAGAACAGAATCAATACACATTTTTTTTTTAAGTCAAAAGATAATCCTGCACAGATTGTTTAAGGTAAATCTTTGTGTTTCTTTAATGTAAGGTAAGCTTGGGAAAGCTAACATAACATGTGTCTTGCTATTTTATGTTAATAGAGTCGTATAAGAAGGATGTGGAATGACACTGTGAGAAAACAGTCTGAATCTTCTTTTATCTCAGGTGACATCAATAGCACTTCAACACTTAATCAAGGTCAGTTACTAGGAAAATTTGAGTTTACTATATAAATTTTGTGCCTTTTGCCAATTTACAATAATTCTAGAGGAAACACTGACTTTTTCTCTCAAATGAGTTTATATCATAAGCTCTTTCTTAAACCTGCTGAGTCATCTTTTATCCTTTATTAAAGTACATATAAATTCTTTTTATTCAGTAATGTAATGCAAAAAGTATAATTTCAAACTCCACGTTAATAGAATAAGGCTGGAAAATGTAATTTCTGAGAACATACTTTGCCACAGATTAAAATATGTTCCTAGGGATACAAATTATTCCTTTCTAAATGTACATTTATGAAAATTTTCTTCTTAAAAAATTAATATAATTAGAATACTGCTCACATTAAACAGTGCCAGTTTTGTAGTAAAAAATCTTACTTGTAAAATTCTTCTGTTTTTATGTTTCTTTCAAAAAGTAAATGTTAAAACATAGCAACTCTTCATAAATAATTAAAATACATGAGAACTTATGAAGTAATTTTTACATTTGAATTGTTATTTTTAATGTGTCTACAATTATAGCCTTATCACATAATCAGTATAATTCTAACTTAAATTAATATGGCAAATAAAATAATTTAGCAAGATAAGGACACAAGTGCATCTACAGACACATATTCCTGAGTACAAGCTTAGTAAATTTTAATGTATTATGAAAAAAATTTTATATGTTCTTAGAGGTAACTTATCAAGTAATTTCAGTTTTGATGTACTGTTATAATTTAATATATTTTATCACAATGAAATATTAAAGACGTTTTTCATTGTTGGCATTATTCTGATGAGATTCTGTTTTAAAATGAAAAAAGCATATGTATGGCATCAAAGCCAACTTGAATTTTAAAATATTTTTAGCTAAATTACATTAGCTATGCAAAACATATGTTTGATAAGTATTGAAAGGTTTGTAATTTGTCAATTAGAATGAGTGAAATGTGTGTTTATTCCATTGCTCTGATGTTTTACCTAATTCTGTTAAGATGACTATCAAAAAGGAAATGAATTATTCAATGATTCATTTTTGAAACCTGGCAAATAAGATCATAGAAGGCAAAGTCTTGTTACATAGAGTCGGTGAACGGTCTAATAATTCATTATACGCAGTCTCTTTTTTTCCCCTCAGCATGTGTGCTCTTGCATTTACTAAGAGAAGCTTGGTGCAATGCGTCATACTTTTTACATGTTTGTGAAAGTTGTTTTTCCTCCTGCTTGTGTCAAAGTTGGTATTAACACAGATGTTTTCATGAGGGATAATCCCACACCTGTAAATCCTGAAAGTTTGAGATTCCCTCTTCTGGGCTTCAGTGGTTAGGTTTTTAATATTAAGCAGTAACATGTCGAAACATAATGTTGATCTCTGTGCATTTAATTGCCATTTTTGTTTAACAGTGATTTTGTATAAATTAGTAAATGTCATCCTCAGCAGGTGTTTACTTGGGGGACTTACAAAGCACCTGTGAATTATTGAAATTTAACTTTCCTCTCCCCTTTCTCCTTCAAATTAGTAGTTCAAATACAGTCAGAGAATTTCAGCAGATTTTCCTTTGCCAACTTATCCACTACCCTTGATGAATACAAAAAGTACTTTACTGCAACTGTAACACTAAAACAAGAGAACTGATGTATTTTTTTCTGTTTCTTTGCTTTAGGAATGACTGGCAATTACCTACTAACAAACCCTCTTCTTCGACCCCACGGCACTAACAACCCCTATAACACATTGCTCGCTGAAACAGTTGTATGTAATGCCCCTTCAGCTCCTGTGTTTAACTCACCAGGTGTGCTTATACTTACGAATACAACTACCTTTCTTTGCTGCTAAACAGAGCTCTGATCTTTACCCTTTTTCTAGAATACTCAAGTTGCCATATATTTATTATTATATCCTTAATTTCTCAATTAAAAAGAATTATGGTATTGCCCATGCCAGGCTTCTAAAACTGCACTATATTATAGTATAGTAAAAATTCAGTCGTGATAGTATTTACAAATAATTATCCATGTTTTTGACACAGGTGGCATAAATCTTAATATATTATTACAGGACTGACATCACATGGTCCGAGAGCCCATCTTCAAGATTTATATCATTTAGAGGTATCCTATCTATGTAATATACTATTCAGTTGACTCTAAAGCTTGCTGAGAGAGTTTGTTTCTGGCATGACTTAGCTAATAAAGATAATTTGGATGCCTAGGTATAGAAAACTGCATCCAGCATTATCAATCTAACCAAACTATAGTATAGTGCAGCTTTATGGTAGTTTTTCTTTTTTTCTTAAAAAACTCTGAGAATAAAGTTAATATTAGTTAGTTTCTATCTGTAGTTATTTTGGGGGGGAGGAGGAGAGATTGTCACTAACCCATCCTGTATTTTATTATGTTTTCTAATAGCTTATTTATTTTAAAAATATATTTAATATTAACAGAATTTGCAAGATTTGGGGGAAAGTTATTACATAATTACTATTAGTATAAAATTTTTATTTGCAATTGATATTTGTCACTAAATTAAACACAGAACTTCGTTTCCATTTTTTTTCTTGAAATTCTTTTTTAACGTAACTGCAGCTTCTCTTTTCATTCTCTTGTTTTTCTTACTTTCCTTATGCTTTCCTCTAGCAACCTACAGAGAGACAAGTATGGGAGTAAAACTTAACTTTGCCTATCAAATGTAAATTTTTTCAGCATGATTTTTAACCGGCACAATTAAAACATAAGTAGCAGTCATGAAGTAGACTCAGCGGGCAAGTGGTTCACAATTTGCAACTCACATGTTTCCAAATTGAAACAGTACATTTACATGTACTGCCTTTTGTCAGTAATAGAGGTCTGTAGCAAATGCTGTTCATACTTAAGTACATGCAATGCTGAAATAATTTGCTTCTTAAAGCCTGAGGTACTGTCAACCCAAATGCTGAATAATTGACTTATCATTTCTGCATTCCCACAGTAATCTTGCTACAGGCTGTGGAAAGTCTTCCAGTGAATTACCTGAACTTGGGCAGAAAAAGTTGCCTCTTCAAAACCAGCCAAAGATGTGCTTAGATCTGCAGTATATCATAGAAAACACCTTTTGGATTATCCAGTATATATTCTTATATTTATTAAACAATACAAAGAAAGAAAAATGACACTCTATGGAGGAAACAAATGCTAGTGACCGATCCTGTGTCACTGTAATTTAAAACATCAGATGTTTCCTAGTAATAGATCCTCTAAAATTTGTGGCACATATATGAATTTATAAAGCTAGTGAATCATGTCAGCCAGGCTGAAGGAAGCCTTGCAAAGAATTGTCATTACTTCATTTTGTTATATGTGCCACGGAGCATAATACGAACCGAACTGTCAATTTCTCAAATGTAGAAGTTGGATCAGAATTTTTAAAATCGCATGAGTCAACAATATGATCCCTCCTATTTTCTTATTTTCTGCTAATAATTAATTGAGCAATTATGAATTATTTATTGGTTGTGACAATGAGTTTTCTAGGATAATCTGCAGCTTCATAAGTGGAGTGAGCACTAAAAAGGGAAATTTCCTATTTTTTCCAAGAATTATTTTTTTTTTCCTAAACTCCTCCAAGCCTTGCATACAATGCAGCAGCCTCACAGTGGTCAGTTTCATTTCAATAACATCATTTCATTCTTTTTTTTTTCAGACCTATCTGTAGACAAGTGATTTTTTTCTCTAGGATTTTGAGAATGAATAACCTAACTTTCCATGGTACAGACCATTTAATTTTCTCTTAAACTTTTTTTTTTCATCTGCCTGAGAAGCACTGTGATGTCTTAGTTTACATGTTTATGTGTCTAGAAAAATACAAAGAGAGCATGTTATCATATTTTTTTTCCTCCTAAACCTCTTTTCATATCTTCAGCAGATGTATCCAATCTTTCATTCCTTTAGAGATAAAAATATATTAGCCAAGGCTGACACCCTTTTCCCATTCCACAGTTAATACTTACTCTTGGTTTAATTTCTGTGACCCATATTTAAGAAATCTCCTAACATTTCTGCGTTTAACCTCCATGCCCATGGTGTCTGTGGGCCAGTCTCGTACAGTAGACTCTGCTGGTTCATTAGAAGCTGTCACTGTGACTGATGCAGACTGCAGGGCTGCAGGCAAACTTTGACTATTAGAAGCCTGGGGCCGTTGCTATTAGAGTATTAGTACCAAAACAAAAGTTCAAAATCATAAGAAATATTCAATGAAAAAGCAAAAGGCTGCTATTGCTGGTAATCTAATTTGTTGAACCCTTGCTCTGACTAAGTTGCTGAGAAGCTCAGAAATTCTTCATCATGTTACAATAAATCATTTTACTTTTTTTTGTATATCAGCTACTCTTAGGCCAGATAGCCTGAGCAGACAGACATGATGTGAGTTGTCCAAAGTGAGTCATTCCACCTGCTGTCTATCGTGTTGTTGGATGGTGCTTGTGGGCCCCTGGTCCAGTCAGTGTGAGAGATGGCTATCTTTGTTTAACACGAAATCTTTGTGTCTGTCCATTTTTTCATTTTTTTTTTTTTTACTTCATCTCCAGAAAAAGGAAATGTTAGAATGTTGTTTAAAGAGTTGCTTGCCAGTTTTGTGGGTTTATGTTGTACATTTGCCTTCAGTTTTTGTATGTGACTTATTCCCTTTTAATTTAGTGTTGTTTAGGACAAATTCTGTTAATTTTATTTTTATAAACCATAGTCTCGTACTTTAAAATGTAAATGTCACTAATGAATTGCTTTGCATTAACTATGCAAGGGCATGGAGTGAAGTCTTCTTTGTAAGAGTGTCAGAGATTTGACCAAAAATCAATTGATAAATACTGTCTCCTCAAAATTGATAAACCAATATTCTGTATGCCCTCTTCCCTCCCCAGAAAACAGTATTATTTTTTCACACTTGTTCCTGTTATCTAAGGGGTTGCAACTGTTTACAGTTGGGAACGCGGGAAAGCCTGACACTTCCCAAGTGTTAGCTTTCGAATACAACTTTGTCCTGAACGACATTAAAAAGTTTTGTTCTAAAGAAGTAACGATCCTCTCATCAGGAACAGAGACAGTAATGGGATCCCTTGCTTTTCTGTTTCAGGACATTCACTGAACAATGCCAGGGATACAAGTGCCATGGATACTCTACCGCTAAATGGTAATTTTAACAACAGCTACTCACTGCGCAAGGGGGACTATAATGACAGTGTGCAGGTTGTGGACTGTGGACTAAGTCTGAATGATACCGCTTTTGAGAAGATGATCATTTCAGAATTAGTGCACAACAACCTACGGGGCAGCAGCAAGGCTCACAACCTCGAGCTCACACTGCCAGTCAAGCCTGTGATTGGAGGGAGCAGCAGCGAAGATGATGCTATTGTGGCAGATGCTTCATCTCTAATGCATGGTGACAATCCTGGACTGGAGCTCCATCACAAAGAACTCGAGGCCCCGCTCATCCCTCAGAGGACTCACTCCCTTCTGTACCAACCCCAGAAGAAAGCGAAGCCTGAGGGGACTGACAGCTACGTATCCCAGCTGACAGCCGAGGCCGAGGACCATCTCCAGTCCCCCAACAGAGACTCTCTGTACACAAGTATGCCCAACCTTAGGGACTCTCCCTATCAGGAGAGCAGCCCCGACATGGAAGAAGACCTGTCTCCGTCCCGGAGGAGTGAGAATGAGGACATCTACTATAAGAGCATGCCAAACCTTGGAGCTGGCCACCAGCTTCAGATGTGCTACCAGATCAGCAGGGGCAATAGCGATGGTTACATAATCCCCATTAACAAAGAAGGGTGTATTCCAGAAGGAGACGTCAGAGAAGGACAAATGCAGCTGGTGACAAGTCTCTAATAGTGCCACTAAGGAATTCCAGAGGCCACGTGCAAGTAGTGAATACAGACAGACTCCATTGGCCCTATGCAGCTCCCTCAAACTCCGCTTGAAGAGATGGCCCTGTTGACCTGTGGTTCTCCAGTGTAAAAAAAAAAAAGATGACTGAACCTTGCAGTTCTGTGAATTTTTATAAAACATAAAAAAACTTTGTATATACACAGAGTATACTAAAATGAATTATTTGTTACAAAGAAAAGAGATGCCAACCAGGTATTTTAAGATTCTGCTGCTGTTTAGAGAAATTGTGAAACAAGCAAAACAGAACTTTCCAGCCATTTTACTGCAGCAGTTTGTGAACTAAATTTGTAAATATGGCTGCACCATTTTTGTAGGCCTGCATTGTATTATATACAAGACGTAGGCTTTAAAATCCTGTGGGACAAATTTACTGTACCTTACTGTTCCTGACAAGACTTGGAAAAGCAGGAGAGATATTCTGCAGCAGTTTGCAGTTGACTGCAAACCTTTTACATTAAGGCAAAGATTGAAAACATGTTTAACCACTAGCAATCAAGCCACAGGCCTTATTTCATATGTTTCCTCAACTGTACAATGAACTCTTCAAAAATGGCTAAAGAAATTATATTTTGTTCTATTGCTAGGGTAAAATAAATACATTTGTGTCCAACTGAAATAGAATTGTCATTAAAAATAATTTTAAAGAGTTTGAAGAAAATATTGTGAAAAGCTCTTGGTTGCACATATGTTATGAAATGTTTTTCCTTACACTTTGTCATGGTAAGTTCTTCCCATTTTCACTTATTTTCCACTGTATACAGTGTTCTGCTTTGACATGTTAGTCCTTATTCTTACATTTAAATTTCTTATTGCCAAAAGAGCGTGTTTTATGGGGGAAAAAACTCTTTGAAGCCAGTTATGCCATGCCTTGCACAAATGTGGTGAAATCTAGAAAAAGTGGTGTGTCACCCCTCTGTTTGTTCTTGAACAGGGGGCAGCGAGGGCACTGGGCACTTCTCACAAACTTTCTAGTGAACAAAAGGTGCCTATTCTTTTTTAAAAAATGAAATAAAACATAAATATTACTCTTCCATATTCCTTCTGCCTATATTTAGTAATTAATTTATTTTATGATAAAGTTCTAATGAAATGTAAATTGTTTCAGCAAAATTCTGCCTTTCTTTTCATCCCTTTGTGTAAACCTGTTAATAATGAGCCCATCACTAATATCCAGTGTAAAGTTTAACACGGTTTGACAGTAAATAAATGTGAATTTTTTCAAGTAGCTAATGTGCCCTTTTATGTATGACATATAATTGGCTTTAATATATGAATACTTTGCCACCCAGCTCACCTTGGGTATACTAGGTCCTTTCACACTATAACCCACAAATATGCAAAAGAATATACTTCAGCTGCCTGATGGCTCTATATGCTGAAAAGAATATATTTGTATTCTAATTACCAATTACCAATGCACAAAATCTGGCAGATAGATTTCAATAGGGAAGTATACTGAAAGTACTTGTGTTTGTTGCATTGCAACAGAGCCAAAACAAATAAAAATGAAAAAAGATGCTTTGGAAATTCTCCAAATCTTTAAAAAAAACAAAAGAAAAACTTTTCAGCAGTATTGAGAGGAAAATTCTAAAACGTACTTTTAGAGTTTGAAGATTATAAGTATTCCTATAGGCAGCTACAGATGACGATGTTTTTTATCGTGGGAAGGTTCAAAAATCATATAATTGAATCTCATCAAATAGATTTTTCCTGTCTACATCATCAGCGTTTATACCAAATTCTTCTAAACCTTATTGGTTCTCTCAAGTGCTTCCACCAACTTAGAAATCACTTTATTTCATGTGGACACGCTTAGTCATGCCTATTTAAAAAGAGTAATAAGAAAAACATTTTAAAGTATACTTATCTAAATGTGAATGTAGTTAAGGTAGATACTATGTAATAAAATATTATCAGTATTTAGTAGGGTCACAATGGAGGAGTGTATTCACATATGGTTAATTCCTAACAAGTTGGAAATTGACCATAAAAATTATATTAATATTCAAACAGATTTAACAGTCCTCTGAGAAGGGTATTCATAGTTCCTTGGGTAAAACTTTGCAGGAATTTATAAACCTTTATCTGCTAGAAGAGGACATTATATAATCAAGCATTTTAATTTTCTGCTTTGTTATATATTATCCTGTGCAAGTGAAATTTTACAATGTAATATGATCTGTACTTCCTAGTATACAGGCCAACTATGGTTAGGTTGGTTCAGTGATGAGTTGCCAAAAAAAAAGGCAGCACTGATCATTCAATTCATAGTATTTCTCTTGAGGCTGTTTTAAAACTGGTATGACGTGAACTAGTGCAGAAGTACTTGGTACCTAAATGGTTAATGTTCTCTTCAGCATAGGTAATTTACAAGTTTTCATATTAGAGAATACAATTTGGAAGCTATCATTCATCTTTCCTACTGAAAGAATCTCTTTAAAATGAATTTTCTTTTAAAAATATATAAATGTTGCCTTAAATTCTATCCAGGATTCCCCCGTACAGATTAATTTCTTAGGTTTAAAATTATTAATCTGTTGACTGATGTATTATCAACCCAGTAGTTTCTTTGGGTCTGTCCAGACTTAACCTGGATATATAATTTCCACATTCTTGTTTCTCTTTGTGGTAGTAAAAACCGTGAATTTTTATAAAGTTACATTATTATACCTTATCTCAGGGACAGTTACTCAACTGGCCTATTAATAATAAGGAATGGTTTTTATTTATTCTAGATTTGGCATAATAAATGTTAGTCCAGATTGATCGCTTTTATTTTAAAATATAGGCTTGTGTTTGTTCTCTTCACCAATAGACAAAAATTATTGCTTATATATCTGTATATATTCATCTTATAGGCTTTCAAAATTATTTATGTGGAAGACAATCCCTTAAAAGCCCATAAATTAGTTAAATATGTCAGCAGCTTAACTCATCCACATTCATTTGAGCGTAATTATATATATTAACCAGAATAACAGAAGCAACAATTATTTGACAGAAAGTCACTGTCAATATGCTTTCCCCTTGGAAGAAGCATCAGATACAAGTTCACTGCCCAATATTAAGAGAAAAATTCGTGTGCACTTGTTATATGGGTGTATTCAGGATGCCTGATTTATGTATGTATTTAAATGATAAATGAGAAAATGTAATTTTCCATCAATTCAATTTTGAACCTCACGCTTAAGGCTGACCTTTAAGATGTTCTTGTGGGATAGAGTGTTTTGTAAAAAACTTCAACTTAGTAAAATTTTTATTGCAGTTATACCCTTCTAAGTAGAAAAACTTAAAAGAATGCATACAAGTTGAATTTCTGAAATGAAACAGCTCTTCATATTTTGATACTGAAATTTTCTTTAAAGGCAATAATCCCTGCAGTGTTTTAAAAATAAAACTTAGTACCAAGATTTCACATGGTTCTGCGTTCCACATATTTCTCTTTCCATGAAATTGTTGTGTTAAATCTCAAACAGTATGGAAGGTTGAATATAGATGAACATTGCTTCACTGGGTAATACAATCAGTATGCTTTTTGGTGAAAATCACATGCTTCCTGCTAGTGAGTATCACGTTGATTGTGAATAGTCCTTTGATAGCATGTGTTGGCAGCCTGGAGCATTTAGTGCCCAAGGATGAGTGAATACTAGTGGGTTTGGAGGTTAACTTATGACCATCCTAATTATCATTTGAAGGTATAAAATACAAATTTTCTGTCATGTCACTCTTAGTCTTTCTCCAAACGATCGTAGAGACACATTATGTTAGCTAAATGCATCAAACAGAAAAACTTGAATGTTTAAAGATACCACATTTTTGACACCATGTGTTTTGTGTACTTTACTAGTTCAGTTCAGTTCAGTTCAGTCACTCAGTTGTGTCCGACTCTCTGCGACCCCATGAATCACAGCACGCCAGGCCTCCCTGTCCATCACCAACTCCCGGAGTTCACTCAGACTCAGGTCCATCAAGTCAGTGATGCCATCCAGCCATCTCATCCTCTGTCATCCCCTTCTCCTCCTGCCCCCAATCCCTCCCAGCATCAGAGTCTTTTCCAATGAGTCAACTGCTTCGCATGAGGTGGCCAAAGTACTTTACTAGTACTTTGTTCCGAAATGTATGGGGACTAATGGAAATTCCTGGACATTATCCAAGTTCATTTCAAGGCGCTATGGGCACTGAGCTTTCAAGGCCATATATCTCTATCAGAGGGCATTAATAAGAAGCTGTAAGTGCACCATGTAATTAGACTAATTAAATATACTGTAAGTGTTTCTCAAATATTGGCAATAGACCACCCCTCATCTCTTAATAAGGCTTTTTTTTTTAGTCTCCATCCTTCTCCTGGTGGCGTTACTGTTTACTGAGTGTGAAGTTTCTCAGAAAGAAGCCTTCAGATGTCAGTTTGACTTTTAAAGCCTATTGTTTTAACTTGTATATTTTTTTCTGAATTCATGCATTGTGAAATGCTGTTAGGTATGCTGGCACTAACATTATAAATCACTCTATGAAATACGAAACAACAAAACAGGTAACTCAGTATAACAGAGCTAACCAAACCCTTTACTATGGGAAAAAAAATTGCCCCATGAGTCTTTCACACGTTTTTCTACTACGTGTTTATTAAAGCTCTTAGAAATGTTTAAAAGGCATAATTAAGTAAACCAATGTTGGGTGAGAATAAGAGACTAGTGATGAACGATCAATTTTTGAGTGGTTTACTGAATATGTTTTTCATAAGCATTTTTATATTGTATGTCAGAACTAAGCTTTTAAAAAGCATTTTGGCAGTCACAGCAACATGGCTTTTTTTGTTTGATTTTATTAGGCAAAAAATGACTAATCTTTTGTTCTTTTCTTGGAAAACTGACAGCTACTGTATAGAACACCCAGGAACAATGATAGGTATCAGAGATTGATTAGATGAAAGACTCATTTATGTTTCTCTCCTGAAATATCAATCTTAATAAACAGATGGCTTTTAACCAAAACATAGCAGTAGTACATAGTAAAGCCTTTTTAACACTGTAATAAAGAAGCTACAAAACAAAATCGCTGCCTAATTTTTAAAGATATCTCAGACGCAATGATTTTGTTCCATTTAATACTTTTCATAATATTGCAACAAGGTTAAAAGTACTAACACCTACCATTTAATAAATGCTTCATACATGCCACACTCTGAACTAAATACTTTAAATACTAAATACTTTATTGCAGTTAATCCTCTTAACAATCCTCTGAGAAGGGTGCTCATTATCCACTTTTGCAAAAGAAAAGTAATTTGCTCAAGGCCTTGCCAACCTGCACTAGCATCTGTTTGGCTCCAGAGTTTGAGCATTTAACCAACCTGTACCACCTCTGGTTTCACTCAGGGTCCCAAGCATATCTCTTGCACCTCGTGGACTATTTCTCTGCTGGTAGAGAAGTTTGTTTGTTTTGAATCCATAGAGTTATAAAAGAAGTGCAGTAAAAAAAAAAAAAGTTTAAATAGGTCAAAGAGTTTCAGAGGAAGATACCCCGACTAAAAGATAATTATTTACCTCAGATTTTAGAAGTGGGGCTGTTAGCTGGGTGGTAGTCAGATGTAGTTTATTAGTTACTGATTTGCTCCCTGTGGAACTAACTTAGACAGTCATGAAGCAGTTGTAGTAGGGGAAAAAAAAAAATCACAAGATTTTGAGTCAGGATGTTACATTTTTAATCCTTACCTGACCAATAAAATAATACTGATTACCCAATCTGATCAATAACCACAAAAAATGAGAAACAATTTATTCATCTACATGCTTTTTATTTATTTCACAACTGAGCCATAACTATAATGGAAAAGGCATATGAAAATCACAATATTTGATTTCTCTTCAATTCTTTTAAAATTTAATAGTTGTGTTAAATCGTGTGTGTGTTTGAGAGAGAGAGGATGCATATGTGTGCATTTCAAACAGGACGTTTCAAGTTCATAGTCTAACTTTGTCTTTAACATTTGGCCAGAGACCTTTCCTGTGAACAGGGAAGTGTTTGGACTAAAATAGTATATATATATTTTTTTTTTTTTTTTTTCTTTTTTCCAAAAAACTGTTCTGCAGAGCCTTGGAATTAAGTGTTTCGAGCTCAGAAGGACAAGCAGATTAGGGATTCTCTGTGAGTTAAGTTGTTCACTGTCCTTTAAAGACAGGCATTATACTGAGCTTTATGATTTATTGCATTTGTTCTCCCAGCTATGGAGGGTAAGTGTTTTTACAAGTGAGGAAGCTGAGCCCCTACGTATGTCACCTTAACCGACTGCACAGCTGTGGGTGAGAATTGGACCTTAGCTGGGTGCCCAAGCCAGGCTCCTCTGGATTCTGCCTCTGGGGAGCGCCTGGCCCACCCAAGTTCCCTGGGGCTCTCCAACAGTCGGGGCCACAAAGGTGTGTGTTCCCACTTTCTAAGGAACTGCTCATTACCTAGCTGGCTCTGGGGGACAGTGATAAGGGAGGCAGCACGGGGGACAGGAGACCTTGTGCTGTGGGTTTCTACCCCTTGCCCTCACCGCTGCAGCTGAGGACTGTCTTGTCTGCACAGCCTTGCTAGGCCTTACTCCTGTCCCTGGCTCCTTCCTGTCCCCCTTTATTTTTTTCTCTCCTCTGTTTCTTTCCTCAAGGTTTTTATTTTTAATTTTCCCTTGCTTTGTGAGTGTGTGTTATTTACTTGATTTAAAA
This sequence comes from Bubalus kerabau, assembly GCF_029407905.1. NCBI lineage: Eukaryota > Metazoa > Chordata > Mammalia > Artiodactyla > Bovidae > Bubalus > Bubalus kerabau. Next base: position 62,930,947 of record NC_073629.1, on the reverse strand, counting down.
ACATTTTATCTACTTTTATTTAACGTCATTTCATAGATTTTAGCTGTTTTTCTTACTAGAATGTATTTTAGTCTGGATTTCCTCTTTCATCACATTGTCTTCTGGTTCTTTTAAAAATCTAGCTTTTTAAAAATATCCCATGTGTTTTATATTATTTTTTAGTCTTAACCATTACTCTTTATTGGAATATAAGGTCGTTTACATTCAAATTTCTCCTCAATTTTACTTTTCAGTTTCCTTCTAGTTTTCCTCTTACACTTCACATTCTTTAAAAATTTTGAAAATCTTTCTTTTTAATTTTTATTTCCTTTTTTCTTTTTTAATAGTTAGCAAGAGTTATAACCACAAAGATAGTAGCACTGAAAAATTCTGCAGTATTTCAGTCTTACTTGTTACTCATATATTTATCCCAATTTTAGTATTCATTTTATATGGTAAGATATTCATATAAATAATTTAATGAAGTAGAGGTATTAACGGTTATGGAAACTTTGGATTCACACAGACATAGGTTTAAGCCTTTGCTCTCTCTTGGGCAAGTTACTTAACCTCTCTCAAATTGTTTCCTCCTCCGTAAAATTGGAATCAGCCTACCTTGCCAAGGGTTGCTGTGCGGATTAGAAGTAATGTATGTAAAGTGCCTTAGCACAGCTCCTGGCGTGTGATAGGCACTCAATAGATAGTAGCTTTTTTTTTTTTTCTTTCAGAAGATACTGTGAGTAGCATAAACATCTCCTGACTTTGAGTTTTGTAAAAGTAATCAGTTATCAGGACTTCAACTGGATTGTCATTATCTGCCTCAAGCCATGTGGACAGGATGTATCAGTAACACTTTCATGAACAATGCAGATACAGCCACCAGGCTTCCTGCTCTAGGGGATGAATGACTGTAAGGAGCACTCGGGCTGCAGGGATCCAGGTTGATGAGAGCCAAGGGAATGAGTCTCTTGGAATATTATTATATTTTAGTTAATTAAGAAATATTTATCTTATGCAAAGAAGTTAATCATTCAGTTTTTCTACTTCTCCACTTTCTCTTTTGTATTGTCATTCTTTCTTACAAAGTCATAGACAAGTCTCTTGCTTTTCCTTAATAAATACTGATTAAGTATTTACTACATGTTCATGCATAAAAGCAAGTGGTAGAACACAGAAGTGAAGGATGTCCCTGCCCTTAAATTAATGATGTTGATAACTAGTATGTATTGATCTGTACCTACTGTTTGCAAAGTTCTGAATTTAAACCCTTCATGAATATTATTTCATTTAAAATTATAATTTTTATAATAATTCCATGACATAAAAACTATTATTGTCTACATTTTATAAGTGAATAAAGTGAGGCTTAGTACAATGAAGTAACATACTTGAAAATTAAAGGGATATTTAAAAGGATAATTACAACACAGTAAGATAAAGATATAACTATTGTGTACTGAGAAAAGCTTTGTTGAAGAGATAGTACTGGAGGTGTGTTTAGAAGGTTAAGTAGAGTTTGCTAAGAGAACATGGGAGAAAGTGTTCTAGATGGATGGAAAATTATGAAAGGCAAACAGGTTTGAAAAGGCAGGAGATGATTGGAGTGAGAAGTCCAGTGAGGCTGGAAAAGTATAACGCTGTGTACCAAAAGTCTGGGGTGATAGATTAAGGCCAAATTGAGAGGGGCCTGGAGTACCCTGTGGGTGCTGAACCTGAAGTCTGCGATTTTATGCCCATGTTGAAAGAGGGAACGGGGATTAGTACTAGTGTACAGTGAGTTCTCCTATGTGCTTTATTGTATTATTTCATGCCTTATTTATTATACGGTATTTCACGTAATTTTCACAATCATACAAGGAAGTAGTCCATTGTTACCATCATCATCTTTACCTAAAATATACAAATTACAATGGTAGCTCTTTCCAAATTTTCACAAAATGAGCACACCAATGTAATTAATGCCCAGAACAGAAAACAGTATGGAAGAGCAGAAGCTGCCTTGTTTCCTCTTCCAGGCATTAACCCCCCAAGAGTAATGCTACCTGACTTCTCACACCATCGATTAACCTGGACAGTTTTTAAATGTTATAAAGTGGAATATTGCAATATATAATATTTTATGTGGTTTCCTTTGTTCAACACAATGCTTGTGAAGTACATTCATGCAGCTGTAGTCCATTCCTTTTCATTGCTGCATAATGTTCCCTTGATGACTGTATCATAAATTATTCATCCAGCTTAAGAGTAGTTATTTTTATCTGTCTTTCACAAATGATAAAACTTGGAAAGTTAAGTAATGAGTTTTAAATCACGGAGCTAGAAAGTTCCAGAACTAAGAACTGGATCCAGTATCATCTTACTCTAAAGCCCAAAAGGCAATGAAATATGGAATTTGAAACATCCAATCTCTATGCAACAATAATTGATTGAGTGCATTACACAATTTATCATTTTCCAGGTGCTTTTCTAGCTGGTGAGGGCATAGTAAGGAGCAGAGCAGACTCCATCCTAATAAACTTTTAGAGCAGAACATACATCAGCTACCAAAAAGTACTATGAAGAAGATAAACAAATATAGCATGCTGAGTGTCTGTATAGCAGTCCCTGTACTAGGCATTTTGCCTGTATTACTTCATGCAATTTCAAAATACATTCAAGAGTTAGGTACCATAGGTGTTCTCATGACCCTAATTTTACAGATGAGGATGCTGAAGCATGGGCTTCCCAGTGGCTCTGTAGTAAAGAATCCTCCTGTCAATACAGGAGACATGGGTTCCATCCCTGGGTCCGGAAAATCCCCTGGAGGAGGGCATGGCAACCCATTCCAGTATTCTTGTCTGGGAAATCCCATGGACCAAGAAGCCTGGAAGGCTATAGTCCATGAGGTCACAAAAAGATCAGACATGACTTAGCAACTAAACAACAACAATGCTGAAGCATGAAGAGACCAATTACCCTGTCTGTACCCAACAGTTAGTAAACAGAGAAATCAGGGTTCAAATTCAGACAGTTTGGCTCCAGAGCTTGTGCACATAACACAGTGATCTGAGGGGTGAATGACAGAGAACTCTACAGCAAGAAGGCGGGGAGAGGGAGGGTGCTGGGAAAGGCTCCCTGTGAAGGCCCTCCCAATATGAAGACCTGGCTGGTGAGGAGAGGTATTCGGTTGAAGATCTTGAGAGAGACGATCTCACACATAGGAGCAGCAAGTCAAAAGGTTCAGAATGAGGGATGAGTGTGGAGTGTTTAAGTTCAAAAAGGAGGAAAATGAAGAGAACTGAGATCCTGGCCAATTCCAGGCTGGGAACTATAGAGACATGGGTTGAAATATCACCTTCACATTTTTGTAGGTGTTGTTTTTCTATGTTGCTGTTTCCTAATCAACTGCATTGGTCTCTCCTGAAGAATAAATCTAGTGAGTTCAGTTCAGTCACTCAGTCATGTCTGACTCTTTGCGACCCCATGAATTACAGCACACCAGGCCTCCCTGTTCATCACCAACTCCTGGAGTTCACCCAAACTCATGTCCATAGAGTCAGTGATGCCATCCAGCCATCTCATCCTCTGTCGTCCCCTTCTCCTCCTGCCCCCAATCCCTCCCAGCATAAGGGTATTTTCCAATGAGTCAACTCTTCGCATGAGGTGGCCAAAGTACTGGAGTTTCAGCTTTAGTATCAGTCCTTCCAATGAACACCCAGGACTGATCTCCTTGAGGATGGACTGGTTGGACCTCCTTGCAGTCCAAGGGACTCTCAAGAGTCTTCTCCAACACCACAGTTCAAAAGCATCAATTCTTCGGCGTTCAGCTTTCTTCACAGTCCAACTCTCACATCCATACATGACCACTGGAAAAACCATAGCCTTGACTAGACGGACCTTTTTTGGCAAAGTAGTATCTCTGCTTTTTAATATGCTATCTAGGTTGGTCATAACTCTCCTTCCAAGGAGTAAGCGTCTTAATTTCATGGCTGCAATCACCATCTGCAGTGATTTTGGAACCCCCAAAATAAAGTCTGACACGGTTTCCACTGTTTCCCCATCTATTTCCCATGAAGTGATGGGACCAGATGCCATGATCTTAGTATTCTGAATGTTGAGCTTTAAGCCAACTTTTTCACTCTCCTCTTTCACTTGCATCAAGAGGCTCTTTAGTTCCTCTTCACTTTCTAACATAAGGGTGGTGGCATCTGCATATCTGAGGTTATTGATATTTCTCCCGGCAATCTTGATTCCAGCTTGTGCCTCTTCCAGCCCAGCGTTTCTCATGATGTACACTGCATATAAGTTAAATAAGCATGGTGACAATATACAGTCTTGATGTACTCCTTTTCCTATTTGGAACCAGTCTGTTTTTCAATGTCTAGTTCTAACTGTTGCTTCCTGACCTGCATATAGGTTTCTCAAGAGGCAGGTCAGGTGGTCTGGTATTCCCATCTCTTTCAGAATTTTCCACAGTTTGTTGTGATCCACACAGTCAAAGGCTTTGGCATGGTCAATAAAGCAGAAATAAATCTTTTTCTGGAACTCTCTTGCTTTTTCGATGATCCAGCAGATGTTGGCAATTTGATCTCTGGTTGCTCTGCCTTTTCTAAAACCAGCTTGAACATCTGGAAGTTCATGCTTCATGTATTGCTGAAGCCTGGCTTGGAGAATTTTGAGCATTACTTTACTAGCGTGTGAGATGAGTGCAATTGTGCAGTAGTTTGAGCATTCTTTGGCATTGCCTTTCTTTGGGATTGGAATGAAAACTGATCTTTTCCAGTCCTGTGGCCACTGCTGAGTTTTCCAAATGTGCTGGCATATTGAGTGCAGCACTTTCACAACATCATCTTTCAGAATTTGAAATAGCTGAACTGGAATTCCATCACCTCCACTAGCTTTGTTCGTAGTGATGCTTTCTAAGGCCCACTTGACTTCACATTCCAGGATGTCTTTGTGAAGATCTTTTTTGTACAGTTCTTCTGTGTATTCTTTCCACCTCTTCTTAATATCTTATGCTTCTGTTAGGTCCATTCCATTTCTGTCCTTTATTGAGCCCAGCTTTGCATGAAATGTTCCCTTGGTATCTCTAATTTTCTTGAAGAGATCTCTAGTCTTTCCCATTCTGTTGTTTTCCTCTATTTCTTTGCATTGATCCCTGAGGAAGGTTTTCTTATCTCTCCTTGATATTCTTGGAACTCTGCATTCAGATGCTTATATCCTTTCTTTTCTCCCTTGCTTTTTGCTTGTCTTCTTTTCATAGCTATTTGTAAGGCCTCCGCAGACAACCATTTTGCTTTTTTGCATTTCTTTTCCATGGGGATGGTCTTGATCCCTGTCTCCTGTACAGTATCACGAACCAAACCTCCATCCATAGTTCATCAGGCACTATATCTTAAATCTATTTCTCACTTTTAATGTATAATCATAAGAAATTTGATTTAGGTCATATCTGAATGTTCTAGTAGTTTTCCCTACTTTCTTCAATTTAAGTCTGAATTTGGCAATAAGAAGTTTATGATCTGAGCCACAGTCAGCTCCCGGTCTTGTTTTTGCTGACTGTATAGAGCTTGTCCATCTTTGGCTGCAAAGAATATAATCAATCTGATTTCGGTGTTGGCCATCTGGTGAAGTCCATGTGTAGTGTTCTCTTGTGTTGTTGTAAGAGGATGTTTGCTATGACCGTTACATTCTCTTGGCAAAACTCTATTAGGCTTTGCCCTGCTTCATTCCGTATTCCAAGGCCAAATTTGCCTGTTACGCCAGGTGTTTCTTGACTTCCTACTTTTGCATTCCAGTCCCCTATAATGAAAAAGACATCTTTTTGGGGTGTTAGTTCTAAAAGGTCTTTTAGGTCTTCATAGAACCGTTCAGCTTCAGCTTCTTCAGCATTACTGGTTGGGGCATAGACTTGGAGTACCGTGATATTGAATGGTTTGCTTTGGAAACGAACAGAGACCATTCTGTCGTTTTTGAGATTGCATCCAAGTACTGCATTTCGGACTCTTTTGTTGACCGTGATGGCTACTCCATTTCTTCTAAGGGATTCCTGCCTGCAGTAGTAGATATAATGGTCATCTGGGTTAAATTCACTCATTCCAGTCCATTTTAGTTCACTGATTCCTAGAATGTCGGCATTCACTCTTGCCATCTCCTCTTTGACCACTTCCAATTTGCCTTGATTCACGGACCTAACATTCCAGGTTCCTATGCAATATTGCTCTTTACAGTATCAGACCTTGCTTCTATCACCAGTCACATCCACAACTGGGTATTCTTTTTGCTTTGGCTCCATCCCTTCATTCTTTCTGGAGTTATTTCTCCACTGATCTCCAGTAGCATATTGGGCACCTACCAACCTGTGGAGTTCCTCTTTCAGTATCCTATCATTTTGCCTTTTCATACTGTTCATGGGGTTCTCAAGGCAAGAATACTAAAATGGTTTGCCATTCCCTTCTCCATTGGACCACATTCTGTCAGACCTCTCCATCATGACCCGCCCATCTTGGGTGGCCCCACAGGGCATGGCTTAGTTTCATTGAGTTAGACAAGGCTGTGGTCCATGTGATTAGATTGACTAGTTTTCTATGATTATGGTTTGTGTGTCTGCCATCTGATGCCTCTTGCAACACCTACCATCTTACTTAGGTTTCTCTGACCTTGGATGTGGGGTATCTCTTCTCGGCTGCTCCAGGAAAGTGCAGCCGCTGCTCCTTACCTTGGATGAGGGGTATCTCCTCACTGCCGCCACCCCTGACCTCGGGCATGGGGTAACTCCTCACGGCTGCTGCCCCTGACCTTGGGCAAGTGATAACTCCTCTCGGCCATGGCTCTGCGTGGTCCGTCACAGCCGGCGTGCTCCTGCCCCGTGGTAGTAAGACACAAATAGGAAAGGCAGGTTCTTATATTTAATCTCAATCAGTCATTTGCTTAAAGCAATCCAATGACCCATCAATTATTAAAACCTTTGATAAAACAAGTCATAGTCATGGATTCTCTGCTATTTGGTATAGAATTACCTGGAATTATCAAGAAAGAATATCTTTGATGAGGTAAATGTTGAACCATCATATAAAAACTTAGAAGTCTGACAAGACAAGTAGTAAGTGTTCAAAACTTTGTTTTTTCTTGTCCTTGCTCTCCCATGGAAAACAAGAACAGCCATTTCTACACCTACAGAGATGTGCAACCAAGAACTGCTGGACGTGTCAATAGCTTGTGAAAGAATGTGACTGACTCATATTTTCTAGGAATTCCCTGCCTGCTCTTTGTCATTACTGATTGCAAAGCACTAATTTAGATTTGCATCATCACAAAGGGCATCTCAGTTCAGAATCCTTTCCGCCTTCAGGTAGCAGATGTGACAAGGGTCAGAAAGAAAGGAGAGGAGGACAGAAAGAGCAGGAGGCCCAGTGAATCTTTACCAGGACAGGTCTGCAGCCCCAAATTGCTAGGAATCTGTCTGGGTATTTCAAAGGAGAATACTGCCTCTGTTTGGGAGTTCTTACTTTTGAGACAGGATGCACTGTTTCAAGGTGAGACAATGTTATGTGCTGTTCGTTGGGTGAACCTGTTCTAATTATATGCTTCCTTGATTGTTGTTCGGCAGGTTGATTAGAATCATATTCAAGACATTTGTAGATCATAGTTCCTGGACACTTCTGTAAGTTAGCAAATCAAGTGTGATTTATCCCTGGAATTATTGGTTAGGGATGGTTTCTTTTTTTCAATGCATGTTCTCTCTAGCTTATAATTTTAATTAGTGCTTGCTCCCAGTTCACACCGAGAATAGGGATGATTGTCAATCCGGCACTGAAGTACAGCCTGAGCTTGTAATGCAGCTTTGACTTTTGCATTCAGATTCTTTAATCAATGTGGGATGTAGGATAAGGGAAACTGCTGAATTAAAGTCCCAGTGCAATAGGGAAACTCACTAGCCCTTCTATTTAGGAGGTGAACTAGATTCCTGATAGGCAAAGCTGAATTTTACAATCCAGGTTGTAAAAATTTTACAATCCTTATCTACCAGGCCCAATTCTGGGTAGCTCTTCCTCTCCCCACAGTCTAACCCAACTGCACGTGACTAGACCCCCAGCGGGCCCAGTGCCACTGGGGAACTCTGCTGTGAGCCTTTGCTGTTGCTTGCAGCTTCCGAAGAAAGGGAATCGTGGCCATCACTGGAGCAGCTTTTGCTGCATAGATTGCTTCCTTATCTTTCCACCTGCCACACAGAGACATCACATGTTCTCCCTTTTTTCTTTTACACTTGGGGAAGCAAGCAGAGCCTTCCTTGGCATTTCTCTTATCTTTTGTGGCAAATGTCTGGGTAAGAGGGAAGTACAATTTCTTCCTGAAAATAACTACAGAAAACCTCCTTTGAATTTCTGATTATCCTCTTTCTACTCAAGATAATACCATATTGTTTCTTGAAAGACCTAGTATCTTGAACAAGATAATTATATTCTTCCCAATATTCAAGTAGAATTTTCCCTCTGTGAAATACAAGAGAGCTACCTATTTCAGAAAGATTTAAGTTCAAATTTAATCACTCCGTCTCTTAACTTCAAGTGAAATTTAATTATCATCGCCTCAACATACATCGACTAATATACAAACGGTGCCAATGAAAGCGGAAAAGTGAGAATGTATGCTGAAGAAAAATAAAACAGCTGAGAGGAGTTTGATGGAAGTTTGGAAGTTTCAAGAATGCAATCTGTTTCATGGAGTTCAAACTCTTTTCTTCCTGAAAATGCAATTGGTATTAAAATATAATATTGCTTGGCAGTGCAAGTATGAATATTTAACGGTAACAAGTTGATGCACTGTAAATGTTCCTCAACCCAGCTTTAACAGAATTTTGTAAGGAAGACTTTCATGAAATGAAAGATGTTTGAAATGACATAGAATATCCTTGAGGATTTTTAACACCCACTAAATCTTAGAGAAGACTGTTTTATCATAGAGTTGAGCTTTTGATTATCAGAAAACTGGTGTATACTTTTCCCTAAACAAACTGTCCAGGTAAGGAAAGATTTTTTTCTAACTAAAATGAATGCTTTGATATTTGTTGTATTAGGCAAGCCTCTCCAGAGAAATAGAACCAATAGGATGTGTATATAATATACATAGGAAGATATTTATTTTAAGGGATTAGCTCATATGATTGTGGAGGCTGGAAAATCCAAAATCAACAGGGTGGGCAGGCAACCAGGAGACCCAGGGGAAAGCTGATGCTGCACTTTAAGTCAGAAGGTCATCAGGCTCAAAAATTCCCTCTTGCTCCAGAGAGGTCCATTTTTTGCTCTGTTTGCACCTTCAGCTGACGTGGATAGAGCCCACTTCCCTTACTTCTCAGTAACAGCAAAATAAAATTTGAGGGTTAACATTCAAAGGTTTCATGGTCTGACCCCACTCGCCCCAGACAAACTGTTGACATGAGCTCCGTGCCTGCCTCCCACTAGTTTCTAATTAAGTTACTCAGTGTCTCATCCCGAGCCCAGAATGCTGCCTCACCCTAAATCCTGCCCACCATCCTACTTCAGAAGGTTCTCTGACTTCCAGACACCATGATCTACAGTTTAATGAACCCTCCAACCTACTATTATCTGTGCCAGGGATTTTGTTTCAGTATAAGTGAAAATTAAACACTTTAATATCTGTATTTCTTATTTGTGATTTTTAACTCCAATAGAATATGATTTCCATTAGAGCAAGTATCTTGCCTACCTTTCCTTCCTGGTATCCAAGTTTCTAGCAAAGTTCTTGCTGCAAACTGAACACACATTAAATATTTGTATATAAGGAACATGCGTGCTTAGTCACTCAGTCATGTCCAACTTTTTGCAACCCTTTGGATTGTAACCTGCCAGGATCCTCTGTCCATGAAATTTTTTTTCAGGCAAGAATACTGGAGTGGGTTGCCATTTCCTCCTCTAAGGGATCTTCCCAACCCAGGGATTGAACTGTGTTTCCTGTGTCTCCTGAATTGCAGGCAGATTCTATACCAGTTGAGCAATTGAGGAAACCCCATCTATGGAACATATATATTAATAAACTTTGGTCTCTTGCAATGGAGGTCTAGATATCCTAAGATGTTATCTCACTGAACATAGTTCAAAACACTAAACAAAATATTTAAAAATGCATGAATGAGCTAGCCAGAAAGTAAAGCAAAAAACTAAGAGAAAGAATCTATAGAGATAAACTAATCCAAGCTGAATGCTTAAAACATGGGCTAATACTGAACCTGGGCCATTCAGTTGTCATGGTACACTGAGGACAGGCATCAGAGGCAATACCCAAAGGCCTCTCCTTAGAACAAATGCCTGCAAGTTTGATCTTATGTAGGTTTGCACCTCAAGCTTTTATTGGGAAATCTCAAGTCTGAAATTATTTTAGAATGGGTGTGAGTATATAAAATAATGAAAAATTAATACTCTTTAAATATGCATCCCTAAACCACTCAGAACACCAAGGGGCTTATCGTATACTGTTTGGGCCTTGCTTTTGCATGCGGCTTGAGTACTAAATGCACAATTGTTTCTCTTTCCAAATTCATCAAAGAAAGCAAATAGCAAAGAGAATATTGAAATGACCAGTACATTGCATTCTGGGAGGTACAATGCATATGTATATAAGTTATGCACTTTTTATAGCCAGAGTCAGGAAGAACCATATCAGTACATCCTGGAAGCAGTTGCTTTTCATGAATTGCACTGGCTTCCTAGGTGGCGGGAGATGTAAGAGACATGGCTTCGATTCGTGGATCAGGAAGATCTCCTGGAGGAGGGCATGGCAACCCACTCCAATATTCTTGCCTGGAGAATCCCATGGACAGAGAAGCCTGGTGGGCTACAGTCCATGGGGTCACAGAGTTGAACACAACTGAAGTGTGTTTAGCATGCATGCACCAAGCTGAAACAAAAAAGGTCCTGGTAGTACCTAATCTTGCCTCAACTTGGGAGAGTTGTTTCTCAAGAATACATGTAATCATTGGGATTTGGGCTAGGAATTATTTGTATCAACCTGCCCACCAATTGAGGAGCTCAAGAAATGGCTTCTAGAAAGGCAAATGATAGTGGTTGGCAGTCATACATGCCAGTTAGCATATGAGAAGAATAATGTGGCACTATGATAAAATGTTAAAGCAAAAGGAAAAAAAAAACACCCCAAAAAATGGCTTCTCTCTTATTTTCAGGTTTTTAAAAAAAAATAATTTATCTTGGCTGTACTGGGTCTTTGTGGCTGCTCAGGCTTTTCTCTAGTTGTGGCAAGAGGGGCTACCCTCCAGTTGTGGTACATGGGCTTCTCATTGCCATGGCTACATTTGTGGCAGAGAATGGGCTCTAGGGTGCACAGGCTTAAGTAGCTGTGGCACATGGTCTCAATAATTGTGGCTCCCTGGCTCTAGAGCACAAGCTAGCAGTTATAGCCCATGAGCTTAGATGCTCCACTTCATGTGAGATCTTCCTGACCCAGGGATAGAACCCATGTCTGCTGCATTGACAGATGGATTCTTTACCACTGTGCTACCAGGGAAGCCCCTTATTTTCAGTTTTGGAAGATGAGAAAAGTTCTGGAGATGGACGGTGGTGATGATTGTTCAACAATGTGAATCTACTTAATGCCACTGAACTGTATACTTCAAAACGGTGAAAATGATAAAATTTATGTCATGTATATTTTACCATAATTTTCAGAAGTTCTCTGGACTATTGTTCCATGTTTAATTCCCCATTTATTATAAAATATCAATTATTTAATTAAACATTTACCTAACCTATCTACAGATGATATAAAATAGACTCAGAGACCAATTGAAAGAGTTTTTCCTAAAGCAGACTCTTGGTCTATATAGTACTTTAATGTGTAAAAAAAAAATCAAAAAACTGTAGGAAATATTTTTACCTTTGGGGGAAAAATGGATAGCATCTCATCTGGGGTGACATGCACAAAACAAAAGACTGAACATAAAAGAGTTAAGTATAAAAATTAGGATTTTTTAAGTTTAAAAATGTAGATAAAGAGGTTCAGATATAGAAAGACCTTATAAGGGTATGGGAAATACCCTTGGCATCAGTCAGGCTCTCTTGCCCCACGCTTTCACACCCTCTTACCTCAAACCTGTAAACAATGACTTTGCATGGTTATGTAGCAGCTAAGATCACTTATAGCTGAGAAAAGAAAAGATGCAAAAGGCAAAGGAGAAAAGAAAAGATATACGCATTTGAATTCAGAGTTCCAAAGAATAGCAAGGAGAGATAGGAAAGCCTTCCTCAGTGATCAATGCAAAGAAATAGAGGAAAACAATAGAATGGGAAAGACTAGAGAGCTCTTCAAGAAAATTAGAGATAATAAGGGAACATTTCATGCCAAGATGGGCACAGTAAAGGATAGAAATGGTATGGACCTAACAGAAGCAGAAGATATTAAGAAGAGGTGCCAAGAATACACAGAAGAACTATAAAAAAAAGATCTTCATGATCCATATAACCAGGATGGTGTGATCACTCACCTAGAGCCAGACATCCTGGAATGCGAAGTCAAATGGGCCTAAGGAATCATCACTATGAACAAAGGTAGTGGAGCTGATGACATTCCAGCTGAGCTATTTCAAATCCTAAAAGATGATGCTGTGAAAGTGCTGCACTCAATATGCCAGCAGCAGTGGCTGCAGGACTGGAAAAGGTCAGTTTTCATTCCAATCCCAAAGAAAGACAATGCCAAAGAATGTTCAAACTACTGCACAATTGCACTCATCTCACACGCTAGCAGGAGAAGGCAATAGCACCCCACTCCAATACTCTTGCCTGGAAAATCCCATGTACGGAGGAGCCTGGTGGGCTGCAGTCCATGGGGTCGCAGACACAACTGAGTGACTTCACTTTCACTTTTCACTTTCATGCATTGGAGAAGGAAATGACAACCCACTCCAGTGTTCTTGCCTGGAGAATCCCAGGGATGGGGGAGCCTGGTGGGCTGCTGTCTGTGGGGTCACACAGAGTTGGATATGACTGAAGCGATTTAGCAGCAGCAGCAGCAGCTTGATGAAACCAGGTCTCATGCTCTATGCTGAAATAGTCCTGTAATGTTGCAGAGTCCACTTACACATGGGACTTGATTTGTTACAAGATCAAGCAAATGGAGCAAGTTATTCTCTCCACCAAAAGAACTCTCTGGGGTATGAAAATTAAGTTTTCTCTCAGAGTTCTTATGTATGCTCATATAAATTAGATTAAATGAAATAACAATGTTAGTTATTGTTATAACTAATATATATATAATATATATATTATATATATATATATATGCTGCTGCCAAGTCGCTTCAGTCGTGTCCGACTCTGTGCGACCCCATGGACTGCAGAACAGTGCCTAACCCAGGGCCTGATCATGGGGGACATCTCAGCAAATAAAACTCGTTATATAAGCAGAACATATAGTTGAGAATTGGGAAATATATACTCTTACATTCAAATATTCAAAGTTGGGCTTACATAGCACTGTTTGTGAATCCTCAGTCGTTCAGTCATGTCCCACTCTTTGTGACACTAGGGACTGTAACCCTCCAGGTTCCTCTGTCCATACCATTTCCCAGCAAGAATACTGAGTGGGTTGCCATTTCCTCCACCGAGGGATCTTCCCAGCCCAGGGATCCAACTCCCATCTCCTGTGTCTCCTGCATTGGCACATAGATTCTTTACCACTGTGCTACCTGGAAAGCCCCACATTAGTATTACAAATAAAAATATTTAGAGCTTTAATTCAGATAATGCTAATTATGTGCTGGACACTTATTTACTCCTTCAGTGTTGCTGTAAGGGAGGCGCCATTATTATCCAGTACCAAGTAAAAACTAAGGCACAGGAAGATTATAAGCAATGTGGACTGTGAATAGAAGAGGGGGATGATCCTGTTGGGAAACATTCTGAAGACAAATTGTGGGGGATTTAGGATGCTGTAAGAAAATTTGTTTTTTATTCTACAAAGGACTGTGTGTGTTTCTGAGGTGAGGAATGACCAACCACAGGTGTTCGTAGAGCCTTGTGTGTAGTTCTTATTCCAGTGATAAAAGGTGGCAGAGGAGAGAACTTCAGTCTAGAAAGGTTAAAGTGGTTTAGATATTAGGTAGGAGACAGATGAGTGGGAATGAGATTCACAGGACTGGATCACTAATTTTATGTCCTGGAGAAGCAAAGGGAAGTTGAGACTAAGTTTGTCTTCATTAATATATATTTTTAAGTAGAAATTTTCATGAATAGTATCCACACATACTTGACCATAAGTTCTGAAGTGAATTGGTTATACACGTTATTAACTTTTGTAATTTTAATGTTTGTTTAGATTTTAAGATCTTGTCAAAAACCCATCTCTTCAAACATAAAAACCAAAGCCAAGCATATTCTTGAATTTGTGACTAAATGACAAAGATTCAAATAGACTCGGGCAGTTAATCAAATACAGTAGCTCAATAAATGATCCTCAAATGAGCGGGTTAAGCAGGTAAGCTGTCTCTTCCAGACTATTGTGAATTCCTCTAAAGCTAAGGACTTCTTGGCAAATTTTTGAGCTTAATCAAAAGTTCAGACAACAAAAACACTAGTCATAGTGTGTGTACTGTGCTTATAACTGTCAAGAAATTTGAAGAAGAGAAGAAATTGGAGAATCAGTACTTCCAATTATGCACTCAAGGAAACAGCACCATACAAATAGGTGGTGTGAGCAAAGCAATAAAACTCTCAACTTCTTTCATTCATTCTAGTTGTTCTTGGCACCCTCATGCACTCTTCTCTCTCCTCCCATACTAATCTTCTTACCACTCAATTCAGTTTTTCACCCTTCCTTCAGTTCCTGCTCTCCTTCATTCTGGAGACATCTCAATTTTCTTCTAATTGCACACCTTTTTTGCCTTTCCCTCCCTGTGTCTAGAGTGTTTCCCCTGCTTGATCTGCCAAACACTTCCCTTACAGCCTTCAAAGATCTCTTTCATTTTCCTTCCTCCTTGTAGCCCATCGCAACAATAACTTGTGTGTGATATTGAATCTCTCTTTTATTCTACTGTGCCACTCACTCCACAAAAACCACAACTGCTGAACTCAAAACATAATGTAATACTTATTTAGAATGGGTATGCTTTTGCTCTAATATCACCCAGGTTGGATAATTCTATTTTGACCACATTAATATCGTGTGGTCTGAAATGCAGGCATGTAGACAAGAGGAATCGATTCTATTTAATTTGCTTAGAAAAGCATATGCACAGAACAATGAGACTAAATGCACTATTAATAAATGCTGCAGTGGATGGACTTGGAGGCTGTGGGGCTTAGTGAAATGTCAGACAGAGAAAGGCAAATACAGTGTGCTATCACTTATCCATGGAATATGAAAAATGAAACAAACTAGTGAATGTAAAAGAGAGAAGCAGACTCGCAGATATAGAGAACAAACTAGTGGTTTCCATTGCAGGGAGAGAGGGGTGAGGAAAGATAGGAGTGAGGATTTAAAGAAGCAAACTACTACATATATATGTGTGTGTTAGTTACTCAGTCATACATGACTCTTTTCAACCCCACAGGCGATAGCCTGCTAGGCTCCTTTGTGCATGGAATTCTCTAGGCAAGGATACTGGAGTGGGTTGCCATTTCCTTCTCCAGACATTATATATATTTAAGTATGGCAGTGAATACCATTTGTAACACTACTACTAAGAATCAGATGAAGACTATAAGCTGAATGGCCATGTTCTGACTATGTATATTTGTGTTTCATGGTGTAAGGTTTGGACCAATGGCGTAATGATTCTCTTGAATTCAAGGATTAGGGGACAAGAAAAAAGAAAAAAAAAAAGATGAAAATCATGTGTATTTTATGAAACTCCTTACAGTAAGTCAGTCTGGTTTCTATCCCGATGGAAATGTATTAGTTCCCCTACACCCTGGCTTCAGTTCAGTTCAGTCAACTCAGTCACGTCTGACTCTTTGCCTCCCCATGGACTGCAGCACACCAGGCTTCCCTGTCCATCACCAACTCCGAGAGGTTGCTCAAACTCATGTCCATTGAGTTGGTGATGCCATCCAACCATCTCATCCTCTGTCACCCCTTCTCCTCCTGCCTTCAATCTTCCCCAGCATTGGGGTCTTTTCCAATGAGTTAGTTCTTCACATCAGGTGGCCAAAATACACCCTGGCTTGGACTGCTGCTATTATTTCTTCTCATTCACTCCCCCTCCGCTTCATTAGCTAATCATAGAGCAGGAGTTGTTCCACCCGCATGCACTGTTTCTTCTCTCTCTGCAAGTAAAACTAACACTCGCTGCTTAATCACTTTTCTCTCAACAGGTAAGGATAATAAAACAGTGGGAAAAATGACAAAATTTAGTGCGCCATTTTCAGTGTTGGGAGTCATGTACTAACTTTTTCTCTGACATTCAATCACTTATGGTAGCACAGCGAGAAACTCACGCAGGTGGGACCTCAGCATCCTCAGTCTTGAAATAGGAATCGGCAGGATCTTACAGTTCAAACTGCACTTGCAGCGCCTGCAGCACTGCCTGCGAGATGGCAGTAGAGGTCCAACCAAAACTCCTTGGACCATCTCTTCTGTAGCACTTCCGTAGTCCACAGTGCAACCAAAGCAAATACTATGAAATGAAGATCTGGAAGGGACACTTACCAATGGCAACTACTTCAGGGCCTTGTTTATAGTTTAAGGAACCAAGGCCCTTGAGTAGATGTGGCTTGCCCAAGTGACTTTGGAAATTGAGTAAAAATGGGAATTGAGTAACTGACTTCTGTGCTAGATTGCTGGGTTAAGGAGCATCAGTGAACTCCAATAAACATTTCAGGTTTTGATTTATTTTATCCCTATACACACTTTTTTTGCCACATAAAATGTTGACAATCAGTAGCTACTTCATATGTGCAAATTAGAATAGATTAGACATTACCAGTGTTTTTGAATATGAAATTCTCTTCTCTTCCAAAGACCACTGAATAGTACCCTTCTTGCAGTTGAGTGAAACAAAAAGTCCTGTGTGTCTCTTCTGATGTCAGGCAGTGAACATGTGCATAGTTTTTCTATCACACACACTCTCTCTCCCTCATTGTCTAAGGGGAGGCAGTGAGTTGGGGTGGCTGAGCCACAGGACTGAAGCAACTGGGATTCTTTAGTCACCATGGGGGTTATTAGCTACTCTGGAGAATTGTCTGAAGATGAAAAAAGCTGTTTTAAGGAACTGAGATTTTAGGATGGTCTGTTCCTGCAACCCACCCATAGTATTCTTGCTTGGGAAATATCATGGACAGAGGAGGCTGACGGGATACAGTCCATGGGGTTGCAAAGAGGCACATTTTGTATATAATGTCCCTAGCATAGGGCCTGGCACAAACTAACTGATAGTTGGAGGTTAAAAATAAATGTGGTAATAATATAGCTTGCTAAAAATGTATAAGACTTATGCATACTTATTATCCATCATCCTTTTATTAGATTGCTGAGCAGTAGAAAGGGTAGCTCTCATTCCTATTGTACTTTTGGGGAAATAGAGACAACAGGCAGGATTGGATGGTAGAGCTGGGAGACCCAAGAGCAGAAGCCAAATTTCCCAAGACCAATATGTCTGGTTCTCTTTATTTTACACTACCTTCATTCTTAAGTCATGATGATTTTTTCCAGTATTAACATTTTAGTTGAGAACTGAAAGAGCGAGGCAAGCAACAGAAGACCAGCATGACTATTAAGCTAGCGTTTCATCTTTTACCTGACTTGTGGTAGCCATCATGAGCTGAACTTTCCTAAAAAGAAAGAATTCCTTTATTCCTTTAATAACTGAAGAATAGGTGAACCATAGATTTATATCTGATATATAAGGCTGAAGCATTTGGAGAGATTAAAACAATAAATAGTGTAAAAGAGTAAAATTCAGATTTATTTTTGATTCACTTTTTCATGAAAAAAAAAAAAAAAAACTAAAGAAATCAAGAACTATTGTTTTGAACAAGTAAACAGATGGAAATCTTGGTTGTCTGGCAAAATAGGTAATGAGATGTCTGGCACTGTGGACATTTCTAAATAAAAATGTTCATAAAATATAACTGTTTTGGTTATAAGATATTCAAAATATAAGCAAAAAGAAAAGAAATTGACAGTCTCAATAGTGAGAATTAATTTTATCTATCTCAAAATCAATTTTTTTTCCACTCTCCCTCCCTTCCTCCTTTTCTTTTCCTGTCTTCTTCTTCCCCCTCAAGCTCTCCTCCATCCTTGCTTCTTTCCCTTTTTTTCTCTTTCCCATACAAACTATTTTGTTTCTGAAAGTGAAAGTCACGCAGCCATGTCCGACCCTTTTCGACCCCATGGACTGTACCCTGCCAGGCTCCTCCATCCATGGGATTTTACAGGTAAGAATACTGGAGTGGGTTGCTGTTTCCTTCTCCAGGGGATCTCCCCAACTCAGGGATCGAACCTGGGTATCCTGCACTGCAAGCAGACTCTTTACTGTCTGAGCCACTGGGGAAGCCCCCGTAACTGGCATTTTATATTAAACATTATAGTCTCAAATAAAATTTGGAATTCAAAGGAAAATTTACTTTCTACAAATTTCTATTGCTTGGCAATTTTACCAGTCTTTCTCAGAACATTTCCAATTGGAGGATTCCACCTGACAGTTGTACAACCTGCTCGCAGGGCTTATTTTCCCAAAGGCGATATAGTCTGATATCCTAAGGACTCAGCTGAGATTCAGTGAGAATCCTAAGTTCACTTGACTCCCCCTTCCCCATGTGCACCGTGCAGTGACACACAGAGGTGCTGGCCCTTGTCACACATCATTAGGCATTGCCCTGGGAATTTACATTCTTCATGATGAAATGTTGAGTTGCCCAATCACAGTGTTGTAGTTGCAGATGTATCCTTTTTGAAATTTCAGAGATTTCAAGAATGCTCCTAGGAATGAAGCTGTACCATTTGGAATGAGCGAGGTGAAGCAGAGATGTGGATGGACTTAGAGACTGTCATACAGAGTGAAGTAAGTCAGAAAGAGAAAAACGTATTAATGCATATATGTGAAATCTATAAAAATGGTACAGATATGTCAGAAAGCATTTAACAGGAGGCTTCCTGTGTGCTGTTTTGGATCTGTCAGGAATCCTCTGTTCCTTATTAATTCCTGAATATTCAGGAATTAAGAGGAGAGGCAAGTCTCTCCCAGGGCTGAGGGATCCAGGCATTTCCTTTGTTAGTTTTTCTATACTGTGATAAGTGCCTTCTTCCTTCTTGTGAACCATATGGTAAAAGTGATTATTTACAACTCTCTCTCTCTCTTTCATATGGATCGCCTATGTTTTGTAAGTCTGGAATTTTAATCTTTATCTTTGCTGAAAATAACTACAGTATATATGCCCATACCATGTTGATTAAAACACCTTTGCTCCATCAGAGCTCTGGTCCCCGTGTCTTTTTTTCTCTTTTTTTTTCTCTCTCTCTCTCAGGCTATTTATTTCTTTGGAGCGCAGAGGCCCTCTGAGTTCACTTTCCTGCCTGGGCTTCTAAGACCCTCTCAAGAAGGTGCTCTGTGCCTTCACCCCATTGAGAGGGTGCCTCAGGCCTCCGTGAACAGAGCAAGCCCCATGCCAGGGGCTTTATTGGCTTTCTGAGTAAACCAAGGAATATCAGCCCTTTCTCTCCTTTACTTTCTTATCGTCGACTCTGGACCACCAGGTTCCAGTCCATTAAAGGACCTCAACACAGATGAACCTATTTGCAAAGCAGAAACAGAGACACAGAAGTAGAGAACAAACGTGTGGACACCAAGTGGCAAAGAGGGGATCGGATGAATTGGGAGATTGGGACTGACATATTTACAGTGTGTGTGTGGAGGGTGGCTGAGGGGGTGGGATTAGTCATTTAGTCGTTCCAACTCTTAGGGGCCCCATGGACTATAGCCCAATAGGCTCCTCTGTCCATGGGATTTCCCAGGCAAGAATACTGGAGTGGACAGCCATTCCCTTCTGCAGGGGATCTTCTTGACCTAGGGATTGAACCCGGTCTCCTGCATTGCTGGAGAAGAAAATGGCAACCCACTCCAACATTCTTGCCTGGAGAATTCCATGGACAGAGGAGCCTGGTGGGCTACAGTCCATGGTGTCACAGAGTTGGACACGACTGAGTAACTAACACACACTCCTGCATTGCAGGCAGATTCTTTACCATCTAAGCCACCAGGGAAGCCCCATATATACAGTACTATGTATAAAATGGATAGCTAATGAGAACCTACTGTATAGCACAGGGAACTCTACTCAATGTTTTGTGATGACTTACATGGGAGAGAAATGCAAAAAAGGGGGGAAATATGTATACATATAGCTGATTCACTTTGTTGTACAGCAGAAACTAACAAAACATTGTAAAGCAACTCTGTCTGTGTGTGTGTGTTAGTTACTTAGTCATGTCCAACTCTATGTAGCTTGCCAGGCTCTTCTGTCCATGGAATTCTCCAGGCAAGAGTACTGGAGTGGATAGCCATTCCCTTCTCCAGAGGATCTTCCTGACCCAAGGATCAAACCCAGGTCTCTTACACTGCAGGTAGACTCTTTACTGTCTGAGCCACCAGGGAAGTCCCCCCTAAAAAGCAACTATAATCCGTTAAATTTTTTTTAAAAAAGAATCCTAGTAAAATTGACAGATTTGCTAATAAGAAATCACGCCCTTAGAAGACAGCCATCAGCACTGCCTAATGGAAATCATTCAGGAAAAATCTTTTTAAAAAAGGCTTCTAAAATAAATTTGGAATAACACATTGTCTACATTATTTTCATAGCCCATACCATTAGTTCATGGTCTATGCAGACAAGCAGCATCAGGAGAAAACAGCTCTTCCATTGAAAAGGTACAGAGGTGCAATTTATGACACCTTTGCAAACACCTTGGGGACTGGGACATCATTTCACTTTCAGCCATTCGTATGCAGGAAAAGCAAAGGAAAAGTATTAATGTGATACATCATTGCCTTTGGAAATTGGGAGAATAATTAAGTTCTTCCCTGGCTCCCATTAACACAGTTTGCCATTTGCTATAACCACCCAGTCCCTGCCCGTACCTTGGCATGATTACTTTATGAAAGAAACAATGAGAAACCCTAAAACTTGAGACAAAAATTCTATAAAATGTGACCTTGGAGTGTCATTAGTAGCCCAGCAACATTTTTGGTGGCCCCCGCTGGATATCACTTTATAGTTTCAAACTACAAATGTGAATTGCGATTGGATTTTGTATAGTCAATTCAGTATATCAACCAGTCACATTGTTCAAAAAAAGCAATTTCATTAAGCAATTTTGTCATTCAGTCAAAAGGATCAAACTAGTTGTGATATAACCACGATCATGATTGTATTTCGTGAGGAGGAACTTTGAAGCAGAAGAGACAGTGTGGACTGGGCAAAGACTGAGATCTGAGTAGTATTTGGGCTTAAATACTTATCATAATTTGGACTTAAATCACTGACCATAGTCCTTAAATTATGATCATATTTCAGGGAGGAGAAGTAACAGTGGATTGTGGAGGGCAGAGAAAAAGGTCAAATGAAAAAACAAGAGGGAACAGGGCATTTGTTAGTTTACTCAATTCAGCAGATATTTGTGGAACGAGGTGTACCTACGTGCCCCACATTCTGCTGAAGAGTCAGGACAGACATGGTTTCCTTTATCGTGGAGATTTCAGGTAACCTTGACAAAGTCATGCTGACTGCAGAGTAGAATGAGATGATGGTAGAAGAATGCAGTGAAGGTCAGGTCCTCTCATGTTTCATCCCCCCATCCACAGTCACACAAGGCATGCCTAAATGGTTTATAAAAGCCTGTTAGTGTTAACTTGGGGTCAGACCTACCTTGCCCAGGTTCAATAATGTGTGTATGTAGACGGAAAGGCTTAGGATGGAATATATGATGTCATGATATTATGTGACTTGGTTAAGAGCAGATAGGCCCTACTTCGGTGTGCAATGGTAAGTGAAGGTGAAGGAAAGAAGGGGGCTTTTTGGACCTAGGTGCAAGGCCCTGTGCCGAATCTCATTCTGAAAGCAATCTAGATATTAACATGATTACAACAAAACTATTATTTCCATTACGTAGATGAAGAAACCGAACCTTACAGATATTCAGTGGTTTCTCCAAGAACATACAACTAACAAAAAGGGGAGTCAAATTTATAACTCACATGCAATTAATTCCTCTGCTCATTGTCTTACCCGCTATTGCTTTTCTGTTATATTGCTATTGAGAAAATGAGGGTGTTAGGATCAGAAGCCATTTTAAGAATAAATATAATGAATGTACAATAGATTTAGAATCCTATTCTCTGTTCTCAGATATAAACTTTTGTTTTGAGAGATCTGGGTTAATAATAATAGGTATGTAGGAGGAAATAAAAAGAAAAATTAAGGAAAGACAACCCTAAGGATAGTAATAATTAAATTTTAACAAGAAAGGTCTATGTAGACAGAAGCCAATTACATTTAGCAAAATATACTTGGGCCTTTTGAAATGATTTCAAAGTATTGCTTTGGCTCTGAACACAAACCTAGTGGAGACTACTGCCTGTGTGTCACTTTCCCTGGCAAAAGCCATTTATGGCAGATAGAGTAATGGCTCAAAATATGCCTATGTCCTAATCCCCAAAACATAAGTTAATTTGTTAACTTCCATGGCAAAGGAGACTTTGCAGACATGATTAAGGTAAGGCTCTTGAGATGGGAGATTATCCTGTATTATCCGAATAGGCTCAAAGCCACTGCAAGAGTTTTTATGACAAGGTTTCAGAAGGGTCAAAATCAGAGAAGGTGATGTGGCAATAGAAGCAGAGTGTTGTATAATGTCTTCGAGATGATGCGACCACCAGGTGACCCACAAGCTGGACCTGGGCATTAGGTGACTCCTGAACCCCTCTGTCTTCCCACTCACCTACCCCAGGCTGGAAGTTGCTCCAGGAACACAGCCTTGAAATAGCATAGTAATATGTTGCAGAGAGCCTGTACCTGGTTAAGGCCTCTATGTAAACTTTTATAATTTGGCAGGCATGGACAGAGATCCACTCATCTTGTGGCTGACCAAGATAAGCCTTGTAAGTTCCCTTGACTGTTAACTCTGCCACCTACCAATCTGGAGTGGTCTACCTCTTTCTTTGATCTCTCTGTCCTTTGTGTATGTGGGCCAGTTTTCCAACCAACAAAGAAGGAATGAAGGAGATATGACATTAAGTACACTGAGCTGAGGATTGCAAGCCACCTCTAAGAGCTGCATCAGACAAGGAAATGGCTTCTCCCCTAAAGCCTCTAGAAGGAAGGCAGCACTTGCCAACTCACTTTAGACTTCTAAGTTTCAGAACTATAAGTTAATAAAATTGTGTTGCTTTTAGACATTTAGTTTCTGGTGATTGGTGACAGTGACAAAAGAAAACCATTATATGAAATACCTAGTATAAGTAGTGACTTCAGGGCTCAGTGATTTCTGACACTGACTACCAGGAGTTGGACCAAACTTCACAGTTAAGGTTACGGTCTTCTAGAGGATTTCCCTCACTTCAGCTGAAAGCTTGGGGTTCACAGGCTGTTCTTGCATCTGATCAGTTCAGTTCAGTTCAGCCACTCAGTCATGTCCGACTCTTTGTGACCCCATGAATCACAGCACACCAGGCCTCCCTGTCCATCATCAACTCCCAGAGTTCACTCAAACTCATGTCCATCGAGTCAATGATGCCATACAGCCATCTCATCCTCTGTCCTCCCCTTCTCCTCCTGCCCCCAATCCCTCCCAGCATCAGGGTCTTTTCCAATGAGTCAACTCTTCCCATCAGGTGGCCAAAGTATTGGAGTTTCAGCTTCAGCATCAGTCCTTCCAATGAACACCCAGGATGGATCACCTTTAGGATTGACTGGTTGGACCTCCTTGCAGTCCAAGGGACTCTCAAGAGTCTTCTCCAACACCACAGTTCAAAAGTATCAATTCTTTGGTGCTCAGCTTTCTTCACAGTCCAACTCTCACATCCATACATGACCACTGGAAAAATCATAGCCTTGACTAGATGGACCTTTGTTGGCAAAGTAATGTCTCTGCTTTTTAATATGCTAATAGGTTGTTTATAAATTTGCTTTGCAGAGTAAGCATCTTTTAATTTCATGGCTGCAATCAACATCTGCAGTGGTTTTGGAGCCCCCCAAAATAAAGTCTGACACTGTTTCCACTGTTTCCCCATCTATTTCCCATGAAGCGATGGGACCAGATGCCATGATCTTTGTTGTCTGAATGTTGAGCTTTAAGCCAACTTTTTCACTTTTCTCTTTCAATTTCATAAAGTGGTTTTTAGTTCCTCTTCACTTTCTGCCATAAAAGTGGTATCATCTGCATATCTGAGATTATTGATATTTTTCCCAGCAATCTTGATTCCAGCTTGTGCTTCATCCAGCCCAGCATTTCTCATGATGTACTCTGCATATAAGTTAAATAATCAGGGTGACAATATGCAGCCTTGATGTACTACTTTTCCTATTTGGAACCAGTCTGTGTTACATGCCCAGTTCTAACTGTTGCTTCCTGACCTGCATACAGATTTCTCAAGAGGCAGGTCAGGTGGTCTGGTATTCCCTATTCTTTCAGAATTTTCCACAGTTTATTGTGATCTACACAGTGAACAGCTTTGGCATAGTCAGTAAAGCAGAAATAGATGTTTTTCTGGAATTCTTTTGCTTTTTTGTAGATCCAGCAGAAGTTGGCAATTTGATCTCTGGTTCCTCTGCCTTTTCTAAAACCAGCTTGAACATCTGGAAGTTCACGGTTCACGTATTACTAAAGCCTGGCTTGAAGAATTTTGAGCATTACTTTACTAGTGTGTGAGATGAATGCAATTGTGCAGTAGTTTGAGCATTCTTTGGCATTGCCTTTCTTTGGGATTGGAATGAAAACTGATCTTTTCCAGTCCTGTGGCCACTGCTGAGTTTTCCAGATGTGCTGGCATATTGAGTGCAGCACTTTCACAGCATCATCTTTCAGGATTTTAAATAGCTGAACTGGAATTCCATCACCTCCACTAGCTGTTTTTGTGGTGATGCTTTCTAAGGCCCATTTGCCTTCACATTCCAGGATGTCTGGCTCTAGGTGAGTGATCACACCATCGTGATTATCTTGGTCGGGAAGATCTTTTTTGTACAGTTCTTCTGTGTATTCTTGCCACCTCTTCTTAATATCTTCTGCTTCTGTTAGGTCCATACCATTTCTGTCCTTTATCGAGCCCATATTTGCATGAAATGTTCCCTTGGTATCTCTAATTTTCTAGAAGAGATCTCTAGTCTTTCCCATTCTGTTGTTTTCCTCTATTTCTTTGCATTGATCCCTGAGGAAGGTTTTCTTATCTCTCCTTGCTATTCTTTGGAACTCTGCATTCAGATGCTTATATCTTTCCTTTTCTCCTTTGCTTTTTGCTTCTCTTCTTTTCATAGCTATTTGTAAGGCCTCTGCAGACAACCATTTTGCTTTTTTGCATTTATTTTCCATGGGGATGGTCTTGATCCCTGTCTCCTGTACAATGTCAGGAACCAAATCTCCCTCCATAGTTCATCAGGCACTCTGTCTATCAGATCTAATCCCTTAAATCTATTTCTCACTTCCACTTTATAATCATAAGGGATTTGATTTAGGTCATACCTGAATGGTCTAGTGGTTTTCCCTACTTTCTTCAATTTAAGTCTGAATTTGGCAATAAGGAGTTCATGATCTGAGCCACAGTCTGCTCCCCGTCTTGTTTTTGCTGACTATATAGAGCTTCTCCATCTTTGGCTGCAAGGAATATAAATAGTCTGATTTCGGTTTTGACCATCTGGTGATGTCCATGTGTAGAGTCTTCTCTTGTGTTGTTGGAAGAGGGAGTTTGATATGACCAGTGCGTTCTCTTGGCAAAACTCTATTAGCCTTTGCCCTGCTTCATTCTGTACTCCAAGGCCAAATTTGTCTGTTACTCCAGGTGTTTCTTGACTTCCTACTTTTGCATTACAGTCCTCTATAATGAAGAGGACCTCTTTTTTGGGTTTTAGTTCTAAAAGGTCTTGTAGGTCTTCATAGAACCATTCAACTTCAGCTTCTTCAGCATTACTGGTTGGGGCATAGACTTGGATTACCGTGATATTGAATGGTTTGCCTTGGAAATGAACAGAGATCATTCTGTTGTTTTTGAGATTGCATCCAAGTACTGCATTTCAGACTCTTTTGTTGACCGTGATGGCTACTCCATTTCTTCTAAGGGTTTCCTGCCCACAGTAGTAGATATAATGGTCATCTGAGTTAAATTCACTCATTCCAGTCCATTTTAGTTCACTGATTCCTAGAATGTTGACATTCACTCTCGCCATCTCCTCTTTGACCACTTTCCATTTGCCTTGATTCATGGACCGAACATTCCAGGTTCCTATGCAGTATTGCTGTTTATAGCCTCAGACCTTGCTTCTATCACCAGTCACATCCACAGCTGGGTATTGTTTTTGCTTTGGCTGCATCCCTTCACTCTTTCTTGAGTTATTTCTCCACTGATATCCAGTAGCATATTGGGCACCTACCAACCTGGGGAGTTCCTTTCAGTATCCTATCATTTTGCCTTTTCATACTGTTCATGGGGTTCTCAAGGCAAGAATACTGAAGTAGTTTGCCATTCCCTTCTCCAATGGACCACATTCTGTCAGATCTCTCCACCATGACCCGCCCATCTTGGGTGGCCCCACAGGGCATGGCTTAGTTTCATTGAGTTAGACAAGGCTGTGGTCCATGTGATCAGATTGGCTAGTTTTCTGTGATTATGGTTTCAGTGTGTCTGCCCTCTGATGCCCTCTTGCAACACCTACCATCTTACTTGGGTTTCTCTTACCTTGGACGTGGTGTATCTCTTCATAGCTCCTCCAGCAAAGCGCAGCTACTGCTCCTTACCTTGGATGAGGAGTATCTCTTCACGGCTGCCCCTCCTGACCTTGAACACCCATGCAGCTGCCCCTCCTTGGATGTTGGGTTGCTCCTCTCGGAGCCTGTGAGCTCGGATGTGGAGTAGCTTCTCTAGGCTGCTCCTGTGCCATCGCAGCCTGGCACTCTCGGTTACCGCCCCTGATCTAGTATGAGATCAATATTATCTGATCAACTGATGACAAATTAAGGAGTTCTCAGTAATTTCTGTTTTGATCATTTGCTGAAAAATCTCATGGAACTCAGAAAAGTATTATATATATGATTGGGCTTCCCTGGTGGCTCAAATGGTAAAGAATTTGCCTGCAATGCAGGAAACTCAGGTTCCATCGCTGGGCCAGGAAGATCCCCTGTAGAAGGGAATGAAACTCACTCCAGTATTCTTGCCTAGAGAATTCCATGGACAGAGGAGCCTGGCAGAATACAGTCCATGGGGTCACAAAGAGTTGGACACCACTGAACATTTACAATTTTATTAGAGATACAAAAAGACACAAATTAGAACTGATAAAAGGGAAAGACCTGCCTCTTCAGAAATCTGTATGCAGGTCAGGAAGCAACAGTTAGAACTGGACATGGAACAACAGACTGGTTCAAAATAGGAAAAGGAGTACATCAAGGCTGTATCTTGTCACCCTGCCTATTTAACTTCTATGCAGAGTACATCATGAGAAACACTGGGCTGGATGAAGCACAAGCTGAAATCAAGATTGCCAGGAGAAATCTCAATAACCTCAGATATGCCGATGACACCACCCTTATGGCAGAAAGTGAAGAAGAACTAAAAAGCCTCTTGATGAAAGTGAAAGAGGAGAGTGAAAAAGTTGGCTTAAAGCTCAACATTCAGAAAACGAAGATCATGGCATCTGGTCCCATCACTTCATGGCAAATAGATGGGGAAACAGGGGAAACTGTGTCAGACTTTATTTTGGGGGGCTGCAAAATCACTTCAGATGGTGACTGCAGCCATGAAATTAAGGACGCTTACTCCTTGAAAAGAAAGTTATGAACAACCTAGACAGCATATTAAAAAGCAGAGACATTACTTTGTCAACAAAGGTCCCTCTAGTCAAGGCTATGATTTTTCCAGTAGTCACATATGGATGTGAGAGTTGGACTATAAAGAAAGCTGAGCACTGAAGAATTGATGCTTTTGAACTGTGGTGTTGGAGAAGACTCTTGAGAGTCCCTTGGACTGCAAGGAGATCCAACCAGTCTGTCCTAAAGGAGATCAGTCCTGAGTGTTCATTGGAAGGACTGATGTTGAAGCTGAAACTCCAATACTTTGGCCACCTGATGTGAAGAGCTGACTCATTGGAAAAGACCTTGATGCTAGGAAAGATTGAAGGCAGGAGGAGAAGGGAACAACAGAGAATGAGGTGGTTGGATGGCATCACTGACTCAATGGACATGAGTTTGAGTGAACTCCGGGAGTTGGTGATGGACAGGGAGTCCTGGCGTGCTGCTGTCCATGGGGTCACAAAGAGTTGGACACGACTGAGCAACTGAACTGACTGAACTGAAAGGGAAATATGTACAAGGTGAAGTGTGAGAGGGCCCAAAATGTGAGAAGGCTACCCTCTTCTCCTCCTGGAGCCAGGGTGCATCACCTCAAGCACATCAATGTGGGACAATAGCAAAGCATCACCAACCAGGGAAACTCACCCACACTTCAGTGTCCAGGGTGTCTGTTGGATCCTCCTTCAGTTCAGTTCAGTTCAGTCACTCAGTTGTGTCTTTGCGACCCCATGAATTGCAGCATGCCAGGTCTCCCTGTCCATTACCAAGTCCTGGAGTTCACTCAAACTCATGTCCATTGAGTCGGTGATGCCAACCAGCCATCCTCTGTAGTCCCCTTCTCCTCCTGCCCCCAATCCCTCTCAGCATCAGGGTCAGGCACAATTGATTGCATCACTGGCTGTGTGGTTAAACTCAACCCTCAGTTGCCTCAGAGGTTGGACTAATATCATATGGTTCAAAGCCTCAGTCCTCTAATCACATGGTTGCTCTTTCTGGTGTGGCCAGCCCCCATTCTGAGTCATCTTGTTAGCAGGAACTATCTAGGGGCTCACCAGCCCACCATGAGCCATCTCATTAGCATAAACTCAGGTGTGGTCAAGTTTACCAGGAGTAACTCAGAAAATTCTAAGAATTCTGTTCCTATCAGGAACCAGGGACATAAGCCAGCCACATTCTTTATTACAAAGGAACTTTGCCTAAAATTACTCCTGAAATACCAAGCCTATGTCAACATGGACATGAGATAAATGCTGTGCCCCTGGGGTCTAGCACAGTATTTCAGATGAGTGATGTTGTGTCTATCTCAGGAATACTGAAGCTTGATTTAAGGACTTCCCTGGTGGTCCAGTGACCTAGACTCTGCCCTGCTGGTCAGGAGGCCCGAGTTCAACCTTTGGTCAGGGAACTAGATCCACGTATTGCAACTGAGGGTTCACATGCACAGTTAAAAGATCCTGTGTGCTGCAACTGACCCAGAACAGCCACATAAATAATTTTTTAAAAAGCAAACAAACAATTAACTTGATTTATGGCAGCAAGGTTAATTTTGGAGTTGGAGAGTGCACTGATCTTCCAGTCTTGGCTCAGATTGGCAAAAAGTTCAGAAGGAAATAGATGAACAGTTAAATCTTGGGGAGCTATGACATGAGTAGGTAGGCCCACCCTTACCTGCTCTCTGTCTTATGTATCAGTCCTTAGAGATGAATCCCTTCATTGAAAGTGTCCTGACATATAAAATGATATAAAATCTTATAGTAGTAAACTACATACTAGTATGTAGTAGCAAAACTGTAGTGAAAAATGTTGAATCCTCTCATATTTTTTTTAGAAAAACCTTATCTGCTTTAGGCTTAGGAAATATCCTTAAATTTGAACAAATGCTATAGATTTTTTCCACTGTGAGTTCTTTATTTGAAGAAGAGGTAACAGTACTTTTAAAGGATTTATGAACAGGGAAAAAAGTCCCAGAATAGTAAGGGCTTCCTGATATCTGACTGAAGCCCAGACTTGTGGGGGTGGGGTACGGTGGTGGAATTAACAACCTCAAACTGAAAAAAACAAACAAACAAACCTCTCAAACTAACCTAATAGGAAAGAGATA